>NC_142752.1:3402500-3695000 GCF_051943395.1 Hippocampus bargibanti
GTTTTTGTAAACGGCAAAAGTAATACAAAAGGGTCAAATGATGAAAACAGTTTAGAGCTCCTCATCTTACTCCTACATAGTTCTCAATCCTTTCCTCATATTTAGACACAAATCATTGTATTTACGATGAGCAGTTTTGCCACATGCGACACACCCACATAGCGTCTCGTGACCCTGGACTGGCAACTGCCAAGTGCCCGGGCTAATCCGCCATTAGCATTTCCTTCCCCTGCCATGCCATGTGGCAAAGGTCAAAGGGCGGCCAATCCATTTCTTGAACCTCTAATCGCACCATCTGGAGATAAGATGATTATGACAAAGCATTTTGATTTGATAAATCGGTTCATAAGTGAGCTGTGATGACAATGTTTTGCTTTTTTTTGCGGGGGGGCGTGGCCTAACAGGTGTGCGTCTGGATCGCGTTCGCGGTGGGCGGCAGAAGTACAAGCGGCGAATGGACGCCAATGACGGCGACTGCTCTTACCGCCACCTGCACGGCGTCCTGCCGTACAAGAAAGCGCGTGAGTGCATTTTGGTGATATTGTCATCTCCGAAAGTATTGGAACAGGATGTGATGGTTTTATTTGATTCTTAAAAATCATTTCTAAAAACATAATAAAAATGAATTGATTTTATCATAAGACTTTTGATTGCGTAAATCATATATTATTGATCATAAAATCATAAAATGTCTGTTTAAAAATCATTTTTCATATTATAAAATGAAATATAATGAATATTAAAAGGCATTTCTTGACATAAAAAGAATAGGAATTTAAAATATATTTTTATTTTACAAAATATACTTTTTTCTATTCTATAGATTTTTTTAGATCAATTAATTTCTAAAAAAAATATTATCTTTGTGTCAATCTAGCTTTTTATTATTTATTTTTTGTCACTTGGAGCCATTTTGGCTTGCAGATTAAAAGTTGAATTTAATAATAATAATAATAATAATAATACATTTCATTTTTGTCAGAGATGTTCGATCGGACACTGTGGACAAAGGCTCGAACACAGAAAGATTGTCTTTTACTGCCGGCAGGAGACGCAGCCGTTTATGACAGACACCCAAATTCTGCAGCCCTCTGCCAAGCTATGTATTGAGAGTTTATGCACATTTAAATGATACATTAGTAAAACATAGTTTTCTTGATTAGAATACCACACCCTTTGAATTCTAAGCACTGACAGCTGTAAGCAATAAAACATTGTATTTTCCATGAACTGATAAATTTGTAACCTGGCTAATGAGCTCTTCATGTGAAGGGGTTTCAAGTCATAAATTACTTCTGTGATAAAGGAGTTTCCTAAATTCTATCCAAGGCCAGATGTCCTAGAATCTAGGACCTAGATGAAGATGACAGTTTAACAGGCTGTGTCTGTTGACCTCAGATTGACCCCAGGTTGTCTGTGCTTCAATTGTGTATTCGAGTCACACATGTACACTAAGCATATAACAGCATGAAACTTTTAAATATGATAACTTCTTATTCTGTCGAATCTCTATCAATTTTCCATCCATCCATCCATTTTTTTTAACCTGTCACATACGGTTTTGGGATGTTGGACAAAACCAGCATATCCCCCCTAATTCCGACATATTATTGCATTCCAGCTGGCGACAACCAAGTAGTGTCGCTTCTTTTGCTCGCCGAACCCGAGGCTATCCTAGCAATGGCTGACCCGACGGTGCCCGACAGCGACATCAAGGCGCTGACCACGTTGTGCGACCTGGCCGACCGCGAGCTGGTGGTCAACATCGGCTGGGCCAAACACATCCCAGGTATGCCTCTTGATCCCGCTAAGCAGATCACCGCGGTTGTTGTGCTCAAAAAGACACAGCATCACATGCGTGTGTACGTGCGCGTTGCTAATAAAATTCACCTGATGACCGTAAGCCAGATGGAAGTTTTAATTGACTTGGGAACACTCCCCACGGACTCTCTGCCAATTCAGTGCTACGCCATTTTTTTTTTTTTTTTTTGGGGGGGTTTAACTCATTCACTGCCTGACGATGTCCCCTACAGTGCCAGTGTCATTCTCACTCCAATTCCAGGATGTACTGATGATTTATCAAGACAAAAGTATAAATATAAACCAAATGTAGTATGATGGAAACTTAAGATTGTGAGAGAGTATTTTTGGATTGGAGCTAGCTAGCTAGCTAATAATGCAAATTTCCCCCTTGTGGGACTAATCCATTAGCTATCTCGATAATCCATCAGCTATCTAGATAGCTAGCTAGCTATTAGCTGGCTAGCTAGCTGTCTGAGTCAGGAAACATATTCGCTATCTATTAGCTATCTAGCTAGCTTTCGATCTCTTTGAGTTTTTCCGGGTTGAGTGAACGCTGGTAGGTGTGGCTGCCGCTGCTCACCCACAGACAAAGGTATCCTGTGAGTGTAAAGTGACCTTGAATCTTCAGAAGACTCAAAAGTCTTCCTAAAAACAGATGATTCAACATTTATTATTTATTATTCGAACGTTGTAGTCAAGTAGCTTGTTTTGTGTGGAGACTCCTGGCAAAATGAGCTTTCTCGCTAGCTATCTCACTAGCTAGCTATTTGCTATCTAGCT
Organism: Hippocampus bargibanti; assembly: GCF_051943395.1. Classification (NCBI taxonomy): domain Eukaryota; kingdom Metazoa; phylum Chordata; class Actinopteri; order Syngnathiformes; family Syngnathidae; genus Hippocampus; species Hippocampus bargibanti. Next base: position 3,405,084 of record NC_142752.1, read on the forward strand.
CTCTGGCCGGCTATCTAGCTAGCTATCTATTATCTATATAGCTATATAGATGACTGGCTTCCTATCTAGCTCGGTAACTATTAGCTATCTATTGGCTAGCTCGCTAGCTTTCTATCTTTTTGAGTTACTTCCGGATTGAGTGAACGCTGGCGCATGTGGCAGCCGCTGCTCACCAACAGAAAAACCTATCCTGTGACTGTAAAGTGATCTTGAGAGTTTTGAAAGGTGCTTAGAAATCAAATGTATTATCATTATTATTATTATAATCTGCCTGAATGCAAATGATACATCGATGAAACATACGAAAACTCCTAATTAAATATTAACATGAATATGTAATGATGCTGTCATGTCGTTTGGGGGGTAGCTGGATGACTGTTGCGCATGAAGCCATTGCCGGAGGCCCAGTCCGAGCATTTAAGATGCCGGACCCTTGGGCAAGGTGACCACATCCTGGTCGCATCCTCAGCTGCCGTCAACACGGTAGCCATAGTAGCCGCTAGGCTAACAATCTACTCTAATATGTGATCTTTTGGACCTGACTTAAAGGACAACCGACACCATTTTTGTTTCCTAACTGACATCAGAAAAAAAACGTTTTATAGCATCTAAAATACCCCAAACACACAGGCGGATATTTTTAGTCAAATGATAAACACCAAAAAAATGACTTAAAGCAGGGGTGTCAAAGTCATTTTTTGCCGCGGGCCACATTGTAGGTATGGTTTCCTCTCGAGGGCCGTTATGAATTTGGGGAACCCATTAGAATGCTTAATCCGATCCACATATTACATATAGAGCACACAACAAATTAATAAATAACTAGTTTTCAAATCTGAAGTCAAGAATAATGACTTTTATTGTGGTTGACATCCAAAAATATGAAATTTTGGCTCAGATTTTAGCAATCAAGTTTGATTTGCTTTCGCGGGCCGAAAAAAATGATGTGGCGGGCCGGATTTGGCCCGCGGGCCTTGACTTTGACACCTGTGACTTAAAGTGTCCCAAAACTACTTCAAAATGACCTCAGAAAGTTTCAGTTTCAGAAGGTCCCGCCCCCTTGTTCTTGCCTTGCTCTAGAATCAAAACAATGGCGTCAGATTAGGAGAAGATGCTTTCTTGTTATTCATCCAGTTATGAATATGATTCAAATAGTTCTGAAGCGGAAAGCATAAATGTTTGCCATCGATTAAAGAAGTACTTCCGTGTAATTTTGAGGCATCTGGACTCCAATGCAGCGTCCCAGAAAATGCACAAGACGGCGCCCAAGCTTCGTTGGAAATGGGCTGATTTGTCTGCTGGGAATTTATGTCAACTAGTATCAAATAGTAGTCGTGGTGCAACACACAACGATTCACCATCACGTTATTTGTATTTTCCTTCTAATTTCGCTATCAACACAAATCAACACAAAGTTTTCAGACCAAACGAAGTACCCAAAATGCATTGTGTGTCGCTTTCTCGGACAGGGCTGTTCCTTCAGTGACGTCACGGTAGGTATCGTCACCAACTCAAAAACAAGACTTCCTGAATATTCAGCGCGAGTCTTAAAATGTAAAATATAGCTCTATGCGGTGGAATCTTTGTAAAATACGTTCAGTAGAAGTCATTTGAAGCCATTTTACAAATTATGGACACAACTTGTCCGGAGGCGTCTGTTGTCCTTTAACTGTGTGACGGTGACCACGCCAACCATGATGATACACTCAACGCTAACAAGCACGTGTGCCCACAGGCTTCCCGTCGCTATCGCTTGCCGATCAGATGAGTCTCCTGCAGAGCGGCTGGATGGAGATCCTGATCTTACGCGTGGTTTTCCGCTCGCTGGCGCTGGATGAAAGTTTGGCGTACGCTGAGGATTATGTGATGGATCAGGATCAATCCAAGATGGCCGGCCTGTTGGATCTCAACAATGCTATCCTGCAGTTGGTCAAGAAGTATAAAACTGTCAATCTGGATAGGGAAGAGTTTGTGCTCCTCAAAGCCATCGCGCTCGTCAACTCAGGTAGGCTGATGGGAACTTTGGATGGGGGGGGGGCAAAAAGGGGCTTTGATCATTCTGATGATATGATTTTTGAGTCATTTTCCTGTCTCAGCGTAATGTAAGATTAACTCATTCACTGCCAGACTATGTGCAAAAATGTGTCCACTTCAGTGCCAGGGTTTTTGTCATTGTCACTTGAATTCAAGGACCCACAGAATATTGAGTTTTAGGACTACATATGTCAACATTCAATGCAGCGCAATAAACTTTAGACTCTCTTCTTTCATCAGAAAACAAGTTAATTCCTAAATGATATGGGTCTGGATTTATATATGCTTGAAATGAGGGTGGCTGTCCAAAATACAGGAATTATAATCGTAATTATTGTCCAATATTCAGGAATTGAATGGCATAACGTGAAGCGCCGTTCTCAAATTATTTAGTTTTTTTTTTTCTTGCGGGGTGGTGCCGATAAAGCGCTGGTCCTGCATCAGCGCAGAGCGTCGATGATGAGCTTAAAGTGAGGGCGGCTGTCGAAAATACAATGTTATATAGCACTTTAACAACAGCTGAAGCAGGAATAAAGCGCTAACATGGAAAAGGGAATGCTGCCCCCTTGTGGAAAAAAAACATTGTCAGAGGCCATGGCCAGTGCTTTATCAGCACCCAAACATGAAAAAAAAGAATAAATTCGAGAATGGCGCTCTACGTCATATTTGCAATTCCTGAATAAATGTTCTTTTAATTGTGTCCTAGGGTGCTTTGAAAGGTGCTTGTAAATTAAATGTATTATTATTATTATTATTATTATTATTATTATTATTATTATTATTATTATTTTTTTTATTATGTTGATGATGTTGATGATGATGATGATGATGATAATAATACATTTAATTTCTAAGTAACTTTCAAAACTCTCAAGGACACTTTACAGTCACAGGGTTATTTTGTGCGGGTGAGCAGCGGCAGCCATTGGCGCCAGCGTTCACTCTACCCGCAAGTAACACAGCAGCAAAGTTATGAAAGGAAGAGGAAAGGAAAGAAAGAAGTAGAAAAACAAAATACAGGAGCTGCTGGAAAGGCAGCCACTCTCGCGGCACCATCTTGAAGTAAAAAAAAAAACAAAAAACAACTCAATAACAAACAAATAATATACACATAAATAAATATCACAACATAAATAAATTAAGTATAAACAAACAAACAAATAATATGCACACGAATAAATATCACCATATAAATAAAAAAATATAAACAAACAATATGCACATACATATCACCACATAAATAAATACAATTATAAACACACAAAAACAAATAAATATGCACATAAAGATATTTATAAATAAATACACTTGGGACACATAAATTATTGTCTCTTTTCGCATGTTACCGTATTTCCTGAAAATGCCGTCACATGTTGTTTTATCGCAAACATCTTTTGAGAAAATCAATTTTCACTTGATTCGCCATCGATCCTCCATTTTGTCTTGCCCCCCCTTCTATAGACTCAGTGCACATCGAAGACTCAGAAGCAGTCCAGCACCTCCAAGATGTCCTCCAAGGGGCTTTGCAGGACTACGAGGCGGCCCGCCACGCTCAAGACCCTCGTCGGGCCGGCAGGTTGATCATGAGCCTTCCTTTGTTGCGGCAAACGGCCGCACGAGCTGTGCAGTACTTCTGCGGCGTTAAGCGAGATGGCCGCGTGCCCATGCACAAACTCTTCCTTGAGCTATTGGAGGCGAAAGCTTGAACGGCGGCGGGCGCTCGATTTGAAAATTTAGCAGTACCTTGACTTACAAGTGCCCCTGCCTTTTTTTTTCCGTCGCTTTCTTCATCTATGTTTATTTATTTATTTATTAAGAGCTTTGTGTTACCAGCTGAAATTTGAGTGACGAAAAAGTGTCAAATGTGCCGTTTTTTTCCCCCCAAGTTTCGTGATACCAGAACGAAACAGGTTGGGACCACGATCATGTGACTTCCTTCAAAATGGACAAAGAGCAGGCAGTATGTAGGCGAAAACTCTTTTTGGTGGATCAAGTCTTCGTTCAGGAAGCCATTTTGAGTTCCGTACACAAGGAGAACATTAAAAGTCTTCCCCAAAACATGATTTAACATTTATGATTTATTATTTGAACGTCAATTAGCTTGTTTTGTGTGGAGACTCCTGGCAAAATGAGCTATCTAGCTAGCTATTTGCTATCTAGCTCCATGGCCGGCTAGCGAGCTAGCTATTAGCTATATAGCTGGCTGGCTACCTATCTAGCTATCTAACTATTAGCCATCTATTGCGTAGCTCGCTAGCTTTCTGAGTTACCGGGTTCAGTGAACGCTGGCGCGTGTGGCTGCCGCTGCTCTCCCACAGAAAAATGAAATGTATTATTAGTATTATATTAGTAATATCATCATTTGCTAGCTATTTGCTATGTATTAGCTCTGGCTGGCTAGCTATCTAGCTGGCTGGCTAGCTAGCTAGGTATCTGTTAGCCATCGATTGGCGAGCTGTCTATCTATTTGAGTTACTTCTGGGTTGAGTGAATGCTGGCGCTTGTGGCTGCCGCTGCTAACCCACAGAAAAACTTATCCTGTGACTGTAAAGTGACCTTGAGAATTTTGAAAGGCGCTTATGAATTAAATTTATCATTATTATTATTATTATTATTATTAAAATATTCTGCTGTTAAATGAAGGCCTTATATTGGAGTTGTTGTCCCTTTGACACTAAATTTAAGACTAAATCGAAATGTTCTCAATTTCACGGTTTAACGATGCATTTTTTTTTTTTTTTTTTTTTGCATCATGTGTCTTATGCCAGCAAATGACACTTATGTTATTTCTTTCTCAGGTGAATATTTGGGCAATAAAAACCACCCCCTGGACCCATTTTGTCGCATTTTAAACATTCAATAAAGTCAAACCCGAGGGGGACAAAGTAAAATATTTGTGTTTTTTTTTCTTCATTACGTTTATTTAATTTTTTATGTTCTATATTTTGGTTTTAGTATAATTGCACTCTGGGTATCCAATCAATTTCACTTTGACCCGGAAGTATTCAAATCAACTAATGAACATAATGAACCTACGGTGGCTGGCGTCGTCAGTTGACAGCCGTCTCCAATTAGTGCTCGCGACCACCACTGTTCAGATTCAGCCATGTTATCTTGCAAGTTTGTTTGATCTGAAATTCACCGATGCACAATTGTTTATAAAACATTAGATTATGGAATCTACGACAGTGATGATTCTACAATTGCCAAGCTACAAAAGTTTGTCCCCGCCCTCCTGTCAAGAGCCACGCTAAGGTAAGCAGTGATTTAAATTTTTCAAACACGGTCGATTCTTACACCCGGTTTATGTTTCTGTTTCGTTCATGTTCCGATTCTGTTGTGATTGTTGCTCATTAAGGCATGCGTGTGCATGTCCACTCAACCAACTACGCTCGCAGTTTTTCAAAATTACACAATAGGAAACAATCATGTGACGCCATCTTGTGGACGGCAGTGGATTAATGCACAATACAAACTGCCGAAAGTACAAAATCGAATTAACTGTACCAAATAATATAATTATATTATTATTAATAATAATAAGAAAAATAATATAAATAATAATAATAGGGATGTCGTTAACTGGAATGTGTAATGGAGTGTAGCGTGAAGTCCACGGTTCCTTTTTATTTAGCTTTGCATTCAACTTAAAAACACGGCAACTACCGTTTGTCGCCGCTAGATGACAGTGTTTCCACGGTTTTGCTCGGTGACGACGCTGGTTGCTTTACGAATGTAGGTACAACCGCTTCAAAAACGACATTTTAAAATTCTATTTGTAGTTTATGGTAGTTTATCAAAATACACGACTTGATCCAAAATGGAGGAAACCTTGATGTTGAAAATGTTGCACATTTTGAATTCAATGTCATTGATTACGATTAGATATTTAAAAATGGCCGTCATTTGAAAGCTGTTGTGAAATTGGTGAGAAACATTTTGCTTTTGTGGCATTGGAAGGCCACGAAAATCACAATTTTGACCATAAAAGATCGCAGATGCAGTGACGTACAGTTTTCCAAGAGTGAAGACGCTTTTTTTCCTCACTACCCGACACAAAAAAACTAAACAAAATAAAGATTTCAAAGTACGGTACTCTCAATTCTTTTACCTATTTCACACTCATCACTAATTCACCTTACAAACGACAGCCATTTTGAGAAATCTGATTATCTCTGTTTCTATTTTCATGTATTCATTTATTGTGCTTACAAAATTGCCGATGAGATAAATCGCATTTATCATCCTCAAATGTTATTTCGAACAGACCTTGAGTAGATCCGAAATGATTTTCCTCAGACGTCACACAGACGTTCCAGCTTAGACTACCGCGGCTGATAACGGAAGTACAAGGCGGCAGCAGGAAGACGCCTAACCTAAATACCCGACAAAGCTCACCTCGCACAAACTATGATTGATGGTGAATCCGAGTGGGCTCGTTCATCTTTTTCACAAAGTCCACGTGTGAAAAAGTCTTTCCCAAGAGAAAACGTGTGTCACCATTTCTCTTCTTTTTTTATGTTTAGAATAAATCTTCAGCCTGGCTGTTGCGCGACTAGCCAATTAGGACAAGATTTATTTGAGTGGTGGTTATTTATAAAACTGATGTAAGCAAAAAAAGAGCACCACTTGAAATCTTGAACCGCCATTTTGTATGAATCCAATCACAAAACTCTCTTAGTTTTTATAAGGTTATTGAAGCTACATATATATATAATATAATCTTAATATTCACTCATAACATTTGGCGGACTTATTAGCGATTCAACCTCGCGGTGCTTTGCGCGAAAGAAACGTGAAGAGGGTTGAAGTGAACCAAAAAAGCGGGGCCCATTTTGCCTTTAGATGACAGTGTCTGGGAATTTCAACATAGCAAGCTAATGGTATAAAATCAGCATGTAGTGTGGATATTTTTTTAGGTATTTAACTAGCTATCCAGCTATCTAGCTGGCTATCTCGCTAGCTAGCTATTTGCTATCTATTTTCTATCTACAGCATTTGCTATTTGCTATCTATTTGCTATCTATTTGCTGTCTAGCTAGCTAATGGTATAAAATCAGCATTTAGTGTGAATATTTCTTGATTTATTTATCTAGCTATCCAGCTATCTAGCTGGCTATCTCGATAGCTATCTATTTGCTATCTATTTGCTATCTATTTGCTATCTATTTGCTGTCTAGCTCCCTGGCCAGCTATCTAGCTAGCAAGCTATTAGCTATCTAGATATCTAGCTGGCTGTCTAACTATCTAGCTGGCGAGCTATTAGCTATCTATTTGCTAGCCAGCTAACTTTCTATCTATTTGAGTTACTTCCAGGTTGAGTGAACGCTGGCGCGTGTGGATACCGCTACTCACCCACAGAAAAAACGTATCCTCTGACTATAAAGTGACCTTGATAGTTTTGAAAGGCGCTTACAAATGAAATGTATTATTATTATTATTATTATTATTAATAGAGCAACTGTACTTTGAGTTTAAATATGTAAAATCTCTCTTGGCGACAAAATTGTGATTCCAGCATTTTCCTTTTTGTATAACGCATTACCGGTGTCACCGTCAGTTTAATTACCCCTAACAACACCCACGCACACACAGAGCTCGACAAGTGGGGATTGAAAGTGATGGATACGGAGCTTTAGGAAAGAACAAAAAAAAATAGCCCTACTGTATACCATCCAGTGCCACTACGCCCACTGTCACTCTGCTGAGCCAGCGGAGGGACTGCAGCATGTGACATTTGACCCCAGAATGAAGCAGCTAGGGAAAGGTTATCGTTGTTGTAGTTTTAGCTCTTCAGGCATGAGTGTGAATGCTGAAGGCGACCCCCCCCTTACACAGACACACACACCTAAAAATGTACAGAAAAAAAGAAAGATGGACATTGGATTGGATGTACCTTTATTATAGCAGCAAAGTTATGACAGGAAGAGGAAAGGAAATAAAGAAGTAGAAAACAAAATACAGGAGCTGCTGGAAAGGCAGCCACTGTATTTTGTTTTTATATACATAAGTGGAATGTGGCCTTTCCAAATACCCTTTTTGTTATTTTTTTTCAATCGCATGACGATGGTAGGAAAGCAAACTGTAGAGTGAACGCTGGTGCAAATGACAAAAACAGTAAAAATCCTTTTTCTGGAAAAAAAACACACATTAACAGTCAATCGGCGTAAATAAATATAAGGCTTGACAAACACGGGCTGATAAATACCATCCATAAATTCCTGTCTGATTTATGGCCTCATCATCTCCGCACTTAGCACCAGTCAACTTTTCACGCACCGTTGGTGTAATAGTCGCGAGTGGCCGTGTTAAAAACAACTTAAGCGTGCTATTGTCTCGCTGTGTGTTCTTTTTTTTTTTTTTTCCATCTGCAATGTGTGTGTGCGAGTGTGCATACATCCAGCCACACGTAAACATGTATATATGCACTCCCACTCTCTCACTCTCTCACTCAGACGCCGCTTGAGACCAAACCAGCGCCACATCAGTCCATCATCACAGATACGGCTCGCGGTGAGATAGCAAGCCTGGCGGCACACAAGACATTTTGTCCACTCTGTCATGTTTACTTAAAATGATAAGCTTTGATGGATTCTCAGTTGGGCTCTATAGACGACACACACACATAGTCAGAAACACACATGTGAATTCAGAGGGACAACAACAATAGGTGGTGTCCAAAAATGTCATGTTTGCCAAGGTGGATTTGACTGAAGATGCTTTGAAACCAATTGAGTCGCTTCCATGATGCCCATAAGGACTTAAAAGTGAAGTTCAAAGTTTTACTGGTTTCTTCAGGCGTCATCTGACCTTCTTTGAAGGTGTCGGATGTTTCGTTTCTTATCCAAAAGGCTTCGTCATCAAACAAATCTTTTGCTGGTAATTTTGACACTATATAAATATATATATATACAGTGAGACCTCAACTTACAAACACCTCAACTTACAAACTTTTTGTCTTACAAACGTCAAATTTATGAAAATTAAACCTTATAATAAGCACTATTTTCATAATACACACCCACCACGGCTGGCGGAGTGATCTTCGGCGGAAACATACGACCGAACAGCACCAAAGTTTAAGTTACCAACAGTCCTTATGGAAGGTGACTCTCCTTCCATAAGCCATCAACGACCATCGAAAAGGTAAATACAACTTTATTTTACAGCACAGTTTATTTCTTTAATTACAGTCGTCATGTAATGCGCCTCTCTTTCCAAACAGCAATTCCCTTTGACCTTCGACCTCCAACGCCATTCCATCAAGCCATAAATGATCATCACAAATGTAAATAAAGTGACTTTATGATACAATGCAGTGTATTTCTTTCATTACAATACAATAGCACATGTATTATACATAGAATAAGGTATGTTGTGTGTAGTTTTAAGGCTTATTTAGTTGAAAAGTATATTTTATGGAAACCCGGGAACGGATTATTCCTATTTTAATGGTTTCCTATGGGAATTCTTTTTTTGAATTACACACTTTTCGCCTTACACACTCTGTCTGGGAACCAATTAAGTTCGTAAGTTGAGGTCTCACTGTATATATATATATATATATATATATATATACAGTAAAGTCTCGTTATATCGATATCGGATATATCGATAGTCCCGGTTATATCGATACTATTTCTATGCACGCACGGAGAAAATTACATGCAAACAGGGTCGGATATATCGATAGTCCCGGTTATATCGATATTTTTTCGGACTCCCTTGAATATCGATATAACGAGACTTTACTGTATATATACCTAATGAAAAAATGTCATTTGATTTTTTTTTTTCTCTCATAAAATTTCACTTATTTATCATAAATTTGTTGTTTATATGAGATGTTTTTTTTGTAAAAACCTGAAAATATTTATTTATTTGAATTGCTTTCTCACTTTCCACTCAGGCAAAAAAAAAATGCCTCAGATTCCTTCAACAGCATAATCTTTGCCATCTGGATTTTTACACTCTGATCTGTGGGTTTGCTCTGCTCAGTGTTTCCTACGAGTCGGTTTACTTTAAAGCCGGCGTTCGACCAGAACCGTTGTCAAGGACCAGCACCAATTAAAAAAGACTAATGAGGTCTGTGCGCAGATATGGATGCGTGCATAACTGACAACGTGGCGTGCCACCAAATGTAAGATGCTAACCGTGTGTGGTCTCATTTAGGAATAACTATGACATCATTTAAATCATCCTGAGCAGGCAAACAAGACAAATACCCTCATATGATTCACTTATATTCCCATGCAACTGGTAGCATTTGCGATGATAAATAAAGCAATAAAGTCCTAAAATCAATGTACAGTGAAACCTCAACTTACAAACTTAATTGGTTCCCAGACAGAGTGTGTAAGGCGAAAAGTGTGTATCTTAAAAAAAAATTCCCATAGGAAACCATTAAAATGGGAATAATCCGTTCCCGGGTTTCCATAAAATATACTTTTCAACTAAATAAGCCTTAAAACTACACACACCATACCTTATTCTATGTATAGTAAATGTGCTATTGTATTGTAATGAAAGAAATACACTGCATTGTATCATAAAGTCACTTTATTTACATTTGTGATGGTCATTTATGGCTTGATGGAATGGCGTTGGAGGTCGAAGGTCAAAGGGAATTGCTGTTTGGAAAGAGAGGCGCATTACATGATGACTGTAATTAAAGAAATAAACTGTTCTGTCAAATAAAGTTTTATTGACCTTTTTGATGGTCGTTGATGGCTTATGGAAGGAGAGTCACCTTCCATGTTGGTAACTTAACCTCTGGTGCTGTTCGGTCGTGTGCTTCCGCCGAAGATCACTCCGCCAGCCGTGGTGGGTGTGTATTATGAAAATAGTGCTTATTATAAGGTTTAATTTTCATAAATTTGACGTTTGTAAGACAAAAAGTTTGTAAGTTGAGGTGTTTGTAAGTTGAGGTCTCACTGTAGTTGGATATGGGAGGACTCCTTTACTCGATTGCAAACATTTGTGCTTTCCTCTTCAGAACTATTTGAATCATATTCATAACTGGAGAAGTAACAAGAAAGCATCTCCTCTGAATCTGAAGCCATTATTTTGATTCTCGAGAAAGGCAAGACGTCTTGGCGTGATGTCACGAACAAGGGGGCGGGACTTTCTGAAAATCCCCAATTGGCAGCTCAATTTATTGCAATTTTAGCAACTTTAAGTCATTTTTATTGGTGTTTTGCATTTGACTAAAAATATCAGCCTGGGTATTTTAGATGCTATAAAACGTTTTTCTCATGTCAGGAAACAAAAAAAATGCTGTCGGTTGTCGTCTTTTGCTGTTTCTGTCAGCAAAAATGAAATAAATAAAATAAAATAACATTGGAAATTAGATTTGGGCTATGTTATTTCAAAGCCTGTTCATACCCGTAAAATGAGCTCTCCTTTGCGTCCAACCTGGCTCATTATTTGGCAGATCCTCGCACCCAAGGTCGCCGTTTAGGGAGGGAGTGAGAAAAAAAAAACACTGGCCTCCTTCTTCTGCCTGATTCTTAGGCTACATCTCACCCCTCCTTGCCGTCTGTCAAGGCCACCCCTTTGTTCCTCCCACTTGCTCGACCCAGCAGGGGTCAGAAAGAGAGAAAGGGAGCAACACACATACACATACACCAACGTGGGACTGAATGAGCGTAACCATTACAAATCTTCTCCGCCTTATCGGGGGACAAGCCACTGATAAGTGTGTCTCCACTCCCCATCCGAGAGATCCATCTCCGAAAACATCTGAGATGCTCTGAGAAGGAGGAAAATAAGGAAACTAACGTGCTCGCACGGGACAGATTGATGGGCCTCGTTTTGCTCCCAGTCCACGAATTAAATGAAACGTCCGAATGGGAGTTTAGTGTCATATAAAAGCGCTACGGAGGGATGATTATTAACAGGGTTTGGAAAACGCGGGGCGTGGGAGTTACCGGGGTTGGGGTGTTTGCTCTCTTTGGGAGAGCTGCACCTGCAGCTAATGATGTGAAACTGGCCAACTTGCTCTGCTGCCGCCATTTCGCTGCTCTCAGATCGCAGTTGCACCCCATGACCCGGCCACTACTAAATTAATAATTAGAAAAATAAATAAATGGACAAACAAACAAATCAATACACATACCAATAAATAAACAGTGAAATAACAAAATAAATTAAATAACTGATACATGGATAAATAAATTGAATCAGAATCAGAATCAGAATACCTTTATTCGTCCCGCAATGGGGAAATTTGCATTGATGGACAAACAAATGAATGCATGAATGAATGAATGAATGAATGACTGAAAAATACATGAAAAATACATGAAAAAACAAAGAAATAATACATAAACAATCAAATAAATAAATGGCTAAACAAAGAAATAACCACATAAATAAACAAATGTATAAACAATATAATAAAAAAAAAAACATAAAACAAATAAAAAAATAAAAACAGAAAAAATAAAAACAGAAAAAATAAAAAATACAAAATACAAAAATACAAACAAGACAAAAATACAAAAATAAAAAAATATAATAAAACAATAAGAAAATGAAGAAATAAATAAATACACCAATAAATGAATAAAAACAATAAATGGATGGATAAACAAATAAATACATAAACCAATACAAACCTGAAAAATAAATTAAGAAAAATAAATGAATAAATAAATTAAGGGATGGATTAACAAACAAATGAATGCATGAATGAATGAATGAATGAATGAATGAAAAATACATGAAAAATACATGAAAAAACAAAGAAATAATACATAAACAATCAAATAAATAAATGGCTAAACAAAGAAATAACCACATAAATAAACAAATGTATAAACAATATAATAAAAAAAAAACATAAAACAAATAAAAAAATAAAAACAGAAAAAATAAAAACAGAAAAAATAAAAAATACAAAATACAAAAATACAAACAAGACAAAAATACAAAAATAAAAAAATATAATAAAACAATAAGAAAATGAAGAAATAAATAAATACACCAATAAATGAATAAAAACAATAAATGGATGGATAAACAAATAAATACATAAACCAATACAAACCTGAAAAATAAATTAAGAAAAATAAATGAATAAATAAATTAAGGGATGGATTAACAAACAAATGAATGCATGAATGAATGAATGAATGAATGACTGAAAAATACATGAAAAATACATGAAAAAACAAAGAAATAATACATAAACAATCAAATAAATAAATGGCTAAACAAACAAAGAAATAACCACATAAATAAACAAATGTATAAACAATATAATAAAAAAAAAAACATAAAACAAATAAAAAAATAAAAACAGAAAAAATAAAAACAGAAAAAATAAAAAATACAAAATACAAAATACAAAATACAAAATACAAAAATACAAAAATACAAACAAGACAAAAATAAAAAAATAAAAAAATATAATAAAACAATAAGAAAATGAAGAAATAAATAAATACACCCATAAATGAATAAAAACAATAAATGGATGGATAAACAAATAAATACATAAACCAATAAAAACCTGAAAAATAAATTAATTAAATAAATTAAGGGATGGATTAACACATAAAATAATAAATAAATAAATAAAGGGATTGATAAAGAAACATAGAAACCAATAAATAAACACATAAATAAATAGTAAACAAATAAATAACAATCAGGAAAATAAATGAATACATTTGCAGTGTCTCCTCTAGTTTAGCTATTAATTTTTATGTAGACACTTTGGCTAGCTACTGTCACTCAAAATTGCCCCACTTCTATAATCACGCCGTGTGAATGCTGATATTCACTTTTATCTCTCATCCTCTGGGAGGTTTCCGACAGGCCGTAGTTAACGATGCGTGAATTTTGCGAGACCTTGAACTTCAGGAATTGATATTGAAGTACTTTTGGTAGACAAACACACTTTCACTTTATGTGGTTTTAGGCGGTCAGATTGAATTATTGAAAGCAATTCATGTTGATGGACAAAATCTTCCACTTCAAACAATGGGAAATGTTTACTTTTTAGCTTAAAATGGATTACTTTGACGACGGTACAAACTCGTTTTGCATTGTGGCCAAAGCTTGAATTAGCGGCTAGCGGCACATGTGATATTTTCATAAAGGGAATGAATAAATGTGAAATTTAAAATTCACCAGTGTGTGATTAGTAAAGTCTCATCTAATTTAAGACGCAAAGAAAAAAAATGGACGCCCAGCTAATTGCTAAACTGTCAAAATGGGAGTCGCGAAACAATGCGAAGTGCAAGCTAATTGCTAAGCTATTAAAACGGTGAAATCAGTGCTTGTGTACTTGCCGCATTTCACATATTTGGTATTTTGGTCATTTCAGAAAGCGGCTTTTTTTATTTTTAAGTCATTCTTTTCGTTTCTAAATGTCTCCAACTATTGAATTTGTAAATGTAATGAAACGAGACCACCACGGTTAGCGATTAGCTGACTTAGTCATATCCGTATCACCTTGAGGATACAGTTTATTCTATATATTCTGCGCCCGCACACGTGCGCTAGTGCACGTGGCGAATGTCCCGTCAAGGTGGGCCGGGTCCTCGGTTCCCACAGCCAGCGCGGAGGCAGCCCCTACGGCGCTATCAGGCCTCTGTCTCCGGCCCCAGCACCGGCCGGACCCCCATGACGTCAGCGCCGTGCTGATAACGGGGTCCACCGCAGGCTGCGGCCAAAAAGGGCTTGCGCGTTTGTATTTTTTTTTTTTTTTTTTTTGTGAGTTTGGTTGGAGGGATGAGGTGGAAGGAGAGGGGGGTGGGATTGGGGTTACACTAACAGAACCGCTGGTGGATAAGACCCTCAGACAGATAAGAGCGGGCCGAGAATGGAGCCTCTTTTGTTTTCCATAGCTCCTCCTGTCTGCCGGCATCTTTGCTGTCCTCCTATTTGTTCACTCTTTCTTTCTCAAACCCGTTTCCATTCCATCTGCCGTCCCCCCCCCCCCCCTTTTTTTTTTTTTAGTCCAAACAGGAATATTCCCGGGGTTATCGACAATTCGTGTTTTGACAGTCCCTTGAACGGAGCCGCTTTTTCTCCTTTTCTTCATTTGACCAAAAAGGGGGAGGGTTCAGATCTTGATTGGCAAACGCCATCTTGACGTTTCTTTAACCTCACCTGCTGAACTCTGAGTGACCTTTTTCGTAGACCCCATTGTTGTGACGATGTCATCTCACCTTTACCTAACCTGACGTTAGTCGTCATAAAGTACCTTCCCGCCGAATGTTAGCACATAACTTGCCGCATGGAAACAGCGCCTTATAACTTGGTTTACCTTCTATTTTGAAATATTTTATATTTGTCAAACTTTTTTTCATTCAATGAAGATGCGCCTTATAGTGCAGTGCGCCTTATACAGTGATACCTAAGCTTACAAACTTAATTGGTTCCCAGAAAGTGTGTCTAAGGCGAAAAGTATGTCTTCCAAACATTAATTTCCCATAAGAAACCATTAAAAATGAGAATAATCCGTTTTCAAGTCCCCGTAAAACCTAATTTTCTACTAAATAAGCCTTAAAACTACACAAAGTACACCTTATTTTATGTATAATAAATTTGCTATTGTATTGTAATTAAAGAAATAAACTACGGTATAATAAAGTTGTTTTATTTACCTCTTTGATGGTCGTTGATGTAGTTGCTGATATCCGAGTGAAGTTGTCGTGTTTTCTCTGCGATAATACCCTCACTCACACTGTCCCCTGCTAGCTGCTTTTCGTTAATCCAAATCAACACAAGTTTATCAACATCTCCGATTGCCTGAGACTGTTGCTTAGACGACACAGAAACACCCTTAGCCACACGTAGCAATGGTCGACTTCGCATACTGGTACTGGGACGCTAAGTCACACAAACGCACACCTCATTCTTGTTTTTTGATGATCTCCTTCTTCTGCTCAACCGTCATTTTCTTTTGTGTCCTCTTCGGCTTAACACTAGCCTGTGGCGGGGTCCCAAAAAAGCAAAAATATCCACTTGATAACAAACCACATCTGCACTGAGTGCAGTCAAAGAAAGTGGGTGTGGGAAACTAATCCGCCAGCCACAGTGGTGCTTTTCGACCGTGCGGTTTGGTGTTCTTCCGCCGAAAACTAGTCCGCTAGCCATTTTGGCGCTCCGTGTGTTTCTCGAAAACTTTGTATGTTATATTCTCGCAAATTTAATGTTTGTAAGCTGAGGTATCACTATACACCGGAAAATATGGTACTATAAATGCAAAGAAAACATTTTCTGATGGCTTCACCCATTTGAAACAAATTACCATATTATAAATAAATACCTCAACTGGTTTCCGTCCGAACGCGGCCTTCGTCCGTTAGTCATGTGTACGTGTATGTGCTTTCCCTGTTTGTTTCTCAGGCCTTTGCTTGCGAGCGGACTTTGGCTTGTCGCTTATCTACAGGAGAGGACCTCGGGAGCCTTGTGTACGTCTTTTTCATGCTAAAAATACATATTGGATCACCAAAAAAAACAGCTTGAAATGCAACAAGGGCCTCAATTAGAGTATCAAGCAAATACAGGAAAAAAAATATTTTCTCGTAGTATGTCAAAGTGTAAAAATAGATCCTAGATCATGGGATGGTAAACTTAAATTCTGGGGGTTTTTTTACAGTAGGGGGGGCCCATATGACAACTTAGTAACAACTAGTATGACATAAAGGCGATTTTGAATGTATGCTCAGATTTTTGAATGAATGCTCTCATTTTTTTCATTTTTTGTGACTACATTTTTCAGTGCGTGTTAGCGATCCTTAGCCAACAACAAAAGGGTTGGAAGCAAAAAAAAAAGATAATAACCACATACAATGTACTATACTGTACCGTACTGCATTAATAATGCCATTCAAGGATGGCATAAAACTGGTGAACAGCAACTCCACATCAAGCGCTATAATTGTTAGCATTTTTTTTCACAAGTATAATAAAATCACTCAAAAGTAGTATTGAGGTACTATGTAAAGTGTCCTTGAGTTTTGAAAGGCGCGTATAAATAAAATGTATTATTATTATTATTATTATTATATGTTAGTGCAGGCCATTCCAAACCACCCAAAAATGGCTTACTCACATTTCAATACGGTGGTACCTCTACTTGTGAACGCCTCTTGATATGAAAATTTCAAGTTATTAAAGCCCTCAACAGAAAAATATGGCCTCTCGTTATGAAAGAAATTTGGTGATAGGAAAGTAAAAAAAATAAGTATTGATTGCTCGTCGCACCCCATTGGCTAAGGGGGACCTCTACCATATTCATTTTTGTTTTTTTACTCTATTTTTTTGTAACATTATGCACAGCACTGATTTATTATGCAATCGTCTAATTATAAACACATATTGGTTACATATTTTATGCACTTTTACACTCTAGGAAAGCTTTATGACAGAATTTGGTAGGGGTTTGGAACCAATTAGGGCATTTACATGGAAAAAGCGTCTCAACTTACAAAATGTCCGAAGAAGTTAAGAAATTTCTTCCAGAACCAATTAATTTGATAACTACAGCTACCGCTGACATATTTGATCAATGTTCAATGTTGATATTACAATGTCAAAGTCGACTAATTCGGCATATTTGAAAATGGTCTTCCAAAAGCGCGATCGCCTAGTCCGCTTCAGCACTTGACGCCGTCACAAATGCGAGTTAATTATTATTTCAGAAACACACGTCGCCTGCGTCGAGTTGTGCGTCGGTTAGGAAAGAGAGAGAATCCTTGCGTCTCGCCTGCGTGACTTTATGACCTTACCTGGTCAAACAAGCTTAATCCGCAAGCATAACACACAAAGATACCGCCTGAATAACTGACGGCACACCGAGCTGACGCGACATTGGGGACACCTGTGTCATCTAATCATGATCATATTAAATGATCATTTTATCATGTGTGGTTGTTTTTACACCATTGTAGGCCTCATTGACAAACACACACAATTGATTACCAAATAAAATGTCAAGATTTGGATGGGATTGGCCTTTATTCGTCTGATAGTGATGAAATTTACATGTCACAGCAGCAAAGTGATGAAATGAAGAGGAAAGGAAACGAAGAAGTAGAAAAACAAAATACCGGAGCTGCTGTAAAGGCAGCTACTGTTGCGGCGCCATTTTGAAGTCAAAACAACAACAAACAAGTAAATGACAAATAATTTGACACAAAAGACATAGACAGTCATTCAATCTTAAGAACTTTCTGCACCCTGTGTTGTATGAAGCATCCTTTTCACCTGTCTGCTACAAGCTAAATGTTGAAAGCAAACAGCTGTCTTAATAATAGCATCCATTGACAAAACAAAAAGAGACTGTCCCACATCTCCTGCCCCCACGTAAATCCGCTTCATTTCCAAGCCGCGACAGTTCCACATATGCATCGGCGCTCCACATATTGAGCTTAAGGTACACATCGCATAAAGTCAGTGAACTTAGTTTCATTGGCTGGCTTGCTATCTACTGTGTTAGCTATCTATTAGCTGGCTAGCCAGCTACCTATCTATTTGAGATAGCTAGATAGCTATTAGCTAGCTATTTGAGTCAGGAAACATATTAGCTATCGAGCTACCTACCTACCTATTATTATTATTATTATTATTAGCTATCTAGCTATCTATTAGCTAACTAGCTTTGTATCTATTTGAGTTATTCCGGGTTGAGTGTACGCTGGCGCGTGTGGCTGCCGCTGCTCACCCACAGAAAAATGTATCATGTGACTGTAATGTGACCTTGGGAGTTTTGAAAGGCGCTTATATATGAAATGTATTACTATTATTATTATTATTATTATTATTATTATTATTATTATAATTATTATTATTCGTACAAGAGCAAAAATACAAATAAATACAAAAAAAGCAATTTTGGATTTATGACCACATTAACACAATGGATGCTTGTTAGGTAATTTCGTTGTAGTGTTAAAGTTGAGCTGGTGGATCATCAATGAGTCACATGGAAACTGGACTTGAATATCCGTACACACTCACACATACACCCACACAAGCTAAGTGAATATTGATTAGCTCTGTTTCATCATTGACACCCAGTCGGCTTGCCATTGATTGCTCTGATCAGATTAGCAGAGCAAAATGGGTGAGATCAGCAGTAAAACAAAAAAGATGTAAGAAAACGATTATGGCGGGTGTATCTACCCCGGTCATCCTGGTCAAGGATGACGCTTCGTACTGATGTCACAACGTTTATTGTGGAACACTTGGAACGCCGTGAAAATCTGAAACTCATTTTGAAGTAGTTTTGGGACACTTTAACTCATTTTTATTTGTGTTTTGCATTTGACTAAAAATATCAACCTGCGTGTTTTGGGTATTTAAGATGCTATAAAACGTTTTTCTGATCTCAGTTATGAAACAAAAAATTGGTGTCGGTTGTCCTTTAAAAAAAAGATTTATGCTGAAGCAGCAAAAGAGGCAGTAGACACTTTGGTGTCTCCACGTCGCTCTAGTGGCGTCCTCGAGCTGCTGGCCTTTCCTGCGTCACCGTGTCATGTCTTCTTCCTGAAACCTGGGGGGGTGGTGGTGGTGGGGGTTAAGTCACTGACCCCCCACATGATTGAAACACTGGCCCAGCCAAGACGGGGACAGTTTTCCTGGTGCCTGCTTCACATTTTTTTTGTGACTTGCATTTCCTGAACGCTTAGCTTCAATGACATGCCTTGACCCCTAAAAGGATGTCACTCAACCTCCCCCCCCCAAAAAAAAAAATAACAAAAACAATCATTAATTATGAATATAATGGCGAAGTGGGAGGAGCTCTTTACATCTGATACTTAGAATTCGCCCACAATTTCATCAAATGTTACTGTAACCGGCGGGTATATTGTCATTGGTTGCCATGGTGACAAAAATATAATTTTTTGGGGTCTTGTTCTGTAAAAGAGTTTAACGTTTCTATGCGAACTTTTATACGTGTGTGTGTCTTCAATACTTTATGTATAATGTTTTATCATTATCGCTTACGTGTCATGTGTTTCGATGTACCAGAGTAATCCCTCGAGACAGAACGAGAGTAATGCTAGAGAGAGAGAACGACAGTGTAAAGTCTACCTTAAAGTTTATCTACTTTCGGTTAATAAGGTGCACACGGTACATTATTAATTTGCTTACTTACTGTATGTATTGTCGAACTTATTGTAATGTTAATTGTCGTTTTTAAATGACCTTTATAGTTTTCACGGTGTTCCACAATAAACGTTGTGACATCAGTACGAAGCGTCATCCTTGATACAGTTACTTCAATTCTTCCATATTTAATGTATTTTTTTTTGGGTCATAATGCACAAAATCACACAATACCGTGTACAGACAGCAATAAACAAACAACATTGCTTATATAATTTAATATACTTCAGCATCTCCAGCTGACACCTTCTTAGTCATACACAGCAAACTCATTGGACAGCCTTTTGTCAAAACATGCCCCCCACCACACACACACACACACACACACACACACGATTTCTTAGTGTGCTCTGGCCTGTGTCAGTGATACGACGTGGCATGTGCAAACACACAATGTACTGTACAGTAACACAAAATGGCTCTTATTTTGGTCAACTTTTCACCCCTTTTCTTTCTATCCAGGTCAGGTTGTGTGAAAGTAGCACGGAGGAGAAGCTCTGATTGGCATCACAAAGGCCTTCTCGAGTGATTAGAAGTATTTTTTTTTGTTTTCTTTAATTATTCCAGGACTCTTCTAGACTCTTGCATGCGGCCACGCCTTAATAATATTAGCTAGCTTATCAGTGTGTATGCGGTTACACATTGATGACAATTGCCCATTTCCAGGGAAGCAATCTTGCTTTATTTGCCCTCACATGCACTCTGTGGGCCCAGGATAGCATAGCATAGCATAGCATAGCATAGCATAATATAGGATGGGATGGATAGATAGCAAAATTGCATTTAAAAAAGGACCAAAAACATTATTTATACATACAGTAAAGTCTCGTTATATCGATATCGGATATATCGATAGTCCCGGTTATATCGATACTATTTCTATGCACGCACGGAGAAAATTACATGCAAACAGGGTCGGATATATCGATAGTCGCGGTTATATCGATATTTTTTCGGACTCCCTTGAATATCGATATAACGAGACTTTACTGTATTTTTAATTTAGATTATTTTTGTCCCACAACTTTAACAAAAATGAGACATCAAAATAGAAATGGCGACCTATACAGTTGTGAAGTCAATCGAAAAGCACAGCCCGGTTTATTAAAAATGTATTTGAAGAAGATAGGACAATGTAAACACTAGCGACATCATGTCTGACTACCATGAATTTCAATAAGATTTACAGTCTGGTTTTATTGGATTGCTTTTTAAGATGATCTGATCAACAGTGATAGTAATCTGTGTGCTGAATTCATGGGGGGAGGAGTTTGAAACAATATTTTTTTAAATGAACTGATCTGAATAAACATAAAACCAAAGTCGGCTCTTCACAGAGCGAAAAAACTTATTACTATGACTAATTTGGCATCAATATGTATTGTATTGTATTGTATTTATTAACTCTTATGTCTTTGCTGCATTTTGTGAGCTAAAAAGTATTTTAAAAACTGACGAATAATTATGTTGTTATGATAATGATGTCAGTGTGAATTTGGCATTGACAAATAATCCACATTTTAACTCACTTCTCCAACTTAAACGGTCCATAAATGTTACATTTTTCGTTCTGAATGAATGAAAAAGACAATGCAACGTTGCAATTTGCACACTTTTTTTGACAGGGGCAAGGCCGAGAAAGAGAGAGCACCAGAGATCTTGATCGAGGTAAATTTCCTTTCACTCCTCCTCTTCTCTCTCCCTTCCTTAGTTCTTAATTTGATAAGATTCAATCGCACTGTGGTTGGACAGGACAGCAAGAACAACAGCTTCTCTCTTTTTGCACGGAGACGTGATGTGCAAACTTTAAATCACATTCTGTATTTTTTTTTTTTCAAAGTGTTATTTATTTCGAGCACAAGTGCACCCATTTTTTTGTATTATAATTCCGGTGATTCGGATGTGCAGCTTTCAGGAGAGGATATGTACCAGGGAATCATGACAACCAACCACGGACATCCATCTTACGAGGCCGGGTTCCTCCATAACAGCTCGTCGGCAGCCTCTCCGGTTTACGTGCCCACCACCCGGGTAGTCACGCAGATGATTCCCGGCCTTCCCTACCTCCAGTCACCCGGGGCGTCGCAACCGGGCACGCCGGCCTCCAGCCACTCCGGCTGGGCTCAACCGAGCGTCGAGTCGTCGTACAACCATTCGTCGGTGTCCCCGCGGTTCAGTTTCTCCGCGAGCCCGCCTCTGTCCTCCGTCGGGGCGAAGGACCAAGCGGCTGTTGCGGCTGCGGCGGCGGCGGCCGCTTCCTCGTACGGAAGCCCGCTGAGCATCTCCGCGAACGGACGAGAGCACTACGGAGCCCGGGGGCTCAGCGGCTCCTACCACAGCCCTTACCCGGCCTATATGAGCCCCAACGTGGGCGGAACGTGGTCCTCGTCCCACTTCGAGAGTCCGGTTCTCCACGGCCTCCAAGCGGCCGGTCCAACAGGCGGCACTAGACATCCGAATATAGGTGAGCATGGATGTAGGTATGAAATTATTTTTTTTTTAATCGCTGCTTTATTTTAGGTTGAAGTTTTGTCGTGACAAAATCTACTAAATATTGATGGACAAAACAAAGTGGAATACGGCGAAAGAAAATTTGGATTAATTTTTTCCCTAGACAACAAATACACGCACATATTTTCAATTATATTTAAAAAAATGATTTAATTTATACACGATTCGTCAATCCCCCCTCCCAAAAACGAATAACTAATATAATGTAACATTTTAACGTATATGTGTGTGACATTTATTTTAATTATTTCAATTTTCACATGACTGTATACCCAAATAAAACTCTATTCTCTAACGTTTTGTTTTATATCGATGAGATCGATGAGAAGAAACCTTCTCATCGATGGACCACTCCTGTACGACTGAGAGCTTACACAGACGTTTTGTTTTATATTATAATTTCAAAAATGTTAAATATACACTTGCTTTTTTTTGCATAATATTGCATTTTAAAAAATACATTTTGAGTCATGGCAATTATTACAAATTATTGCACTTTCCTTTTTGAGATAAAAAAACAATGAAGATCGTCATACAAACCTATAATTATTGTTTAATGTGCTTTTAATATGAAAAAGAAGTGACATTTCGTTTCAATTACATGATATTTTATCTTACAATACATATTGTTTTATATAGCGCTTTAACATCTTAAATCTTAAACCAACAGTTCAAACTGAAGTGTTCATTCAGGCATTAATGTCAAGTGATGAATAGGTAATCATTTGATTAATTTATTCAACATTTTCCATCATGTATTGTACATTTAATGATACCATCACATTTTGGTAATATAGCCAACAAATTTTCTCTCGGGACAAATCATGAATGGGGCCTGTTATTAGTTTTTTTTTCCTGAGACTTTTATATTGTCAAGGTCTTGTCTATTATTTAAATTACGCGTGGTAGCCATTAAATTACCTAAGTCTGGTATCAACTAATATTACTTCACGTTATATATACCTGACCACAGGATTTAGTATTCACAATGATTTCTTTCAAAATTCCTTGTGGAACAACGTTGTGTTCACGAGATAAGACAATTGATCCAATCTGACTTATAACCCGATGGATCCATTCACAGGACACTCCTGAAATGGCTTCTT
Organism: Hippocampus bargibanti; assembly: GCF_051943395.1. NCBI lineage: Eukaryota > Metazoa > Chordata > Actinopteri > Syngnathiformes > Syngnathidae > Hippocampus > Hippocampus bargibanti. Next base: position 3,428,867 of record NC_142752.1, read on the forward strand.
TAAAAAATCACATCGATTTAAGTCTGATTAAAGAAACACAATCTGGGAAAAATTGCGTTTTCAACAATAAATCCCAGTTTTTAATTCATAATAGAATCACTGTCCATTGAAATTGAGGCCTTTTTTTCATAATATAAAATACACATTTGTATAACTTCACGGTTGATTTTCCCCGCTGTCACCTTTGCCCTCGCCGGGTACTAAAAGTGTGTTTTTAAATGGACGGTCAAGATAAGGAGACACGCTGACATTTCTACATGACACATTAGTGCAACAAGTGTATTGTCTTGTGTTAATGCGTTGGCTACATTAGCTTCCGCACTCAAGGTTAGCTTCCTTTGCTTGTCTTTGTTTTGCTCGAAGCCTTGGATGAAATCTCTCTGCATCACAAGATTAAAAAAAAAAAAGTTACCACACATTGATTTGGATTTATGATTCACAAAATGGACCCCAACTTAAATGATTGTCCAGGTGATCAGACCTCACTTGATTTTTTTTGTGAGATAGGGCTTTGAACTCAGAATTTGTAAATACCTCTATATGTGACAAAGCTTCTTTTGCATCTCTATTTCGAGCCAGTTCTTTATCTTCTTGGAGGTGTGTGTGGTAGGGTTAGGGGGGGGGGTGCAGCCAGATAAGCAATGGGGCCTGCACCTCCTGCTGTTGTTGCTGCTGGTGCACATATCCACCGTACACACAAGCAAGGGTTGAAGGTTGATGGTCTTTCTTCTAGAAGTTGATTTATATTAAACCTCCCAACTCACCCCCTAAAATATATATAGATACGTATATATATATATATATGTGTGCATGTACGTGTAGATACAGTATATATATATATTACCATGCTGATTTTGTATAAAGTGAATTTTGGGATGGAGAAATGATACAAAGTAACAAAACAAAATCGACAAACTATTTTATCATAACATAACATTTTTAAATTTGGTAGATTTTTGACACAAATGTTTCATGTGCTTAATTTCTGGGCTCTATTTTCATATGCAAAACTCAGACGGAGCGACTACTTTTTCTTTAACATACTATAAATTTAGTGTGTCGCTAAGCATGCTGTTCTCATAGTTTTACACTTTTTTTGTTTTATCTCTAAATACCGATTTTATGATGGATTTTTTATGGGTAAGATACACCAAACTAAACCCTTAATTTATAAATATGACAACATAATAATAATAATAATAATAATAATAATTCGTGTTCGCGAGTGTATTATACTGCCCTCTTGTGGTCACGTTACACACACCTGAAAAGGCAGCAACCAATTTAGCAACATGCACAAACTAAATATTTACAGTACATATTGAATTGTTACTTTGTGTCACAAAGTAAATACATATAAAGTGTGTTATTAATTAAAACACATGGCAACTATTTTTTTTTTGATGGGAAGGATACAACGGTTTAATCGCAGTACAATACAAAGTAATATTTGTTTCAAAATGTAGCATTTATTTTTTCAGAACACTGTACAATGTATTTTTGAGAGGGAATGTAAAAACGAATAAATGAAAAACTTCCATTTTAGAAGTGTGCACATCCTCATAATCTGGGATGTGAATTAACCAATCACATACAAATTAATGTTAAAGGGAAGTCTAGCCATCGAATGCCTCTGATTAACGTCAAATAAATATGAGGTGTTCTAGTAGGCTTTTTTTGACTTCGTGTTTGCTTTTCTAGCGGAACCGTGAACGTTTTTCTGACACTGAGCGCTATTTGGACCTCTTAATAATTCCTTCTACCTTCATGAAAGCCCCTATTATGTACTATCATGGATGACGGTCATTCACAGTTAAAGATGGATGTGTAACCTGTCACTTATTAATAATAATAATAATACATTTCATTTTAAGCGCTTTTGAAAGCTCTCAAGGACACCTTACAGTCACAGACAAGCATAGGTACTCTCATAAATAAAATACAATCACAAATAGAACACAATAAATAAAATAGAAACAAGAGAAAGAGCTACACAGAAAATGCAATTTTAAATAATAATAATCATCATAATAATAATCATTGTACATATTCCCGTCTTTGTGCGTCCACAGACTTTTTTGATGACTTCGCGGAGGGCCGAGAGTGTGTCAACTGTGGTGCCATGTCCACCCCCCTGTGGAGGCGGGATGGTACGGGCCACTACTTGTGCAACGCTTGCGGACTTTACCACAAGATGAACGGCATCAACAGGCCTCTCATCAAGCCCCAAAGGCGACTAGTGGGTGAAACAATTGCTTGATTTTTCTTCACACCAAACATCTGTTAATGGTGTAAGCTGTGCATGTCACTCAAATTGAACTTTGAACCATGCCGTGGTTGTCATGGGGAACTTTAAAGGACAACCGACAACATTTTTTTTGTTCCCTAACTGACATCAGAAAAACATTTTATAGCAATTAAAATACCCAAAACACGCAAGCTGATATTTTTAGTCAAATGCAAAACACCAATAAAAATGAGTTAAAGTGTCCCAAAATTGCCATAAAATGAGCTTGGAACTGGGCAGATTCAGAAAGTCCCGCCCCCTTGTTTGTGACATCACTATTGGTCACACACTGCCTTGCTCCAGAATCAAAACAATGGCTTCATAGAGTTCAAATTTGGAGAAGATGCTTTCTTGGTACTCATCCAGTTATGAATATGATTCAAATAGTTCTGAAGAGGAAAGCGTAAATGTTTGCAATCGATTAAAGAAGTCCTCCCATATCAATTCGAGCCGTCTGGACTCCAATGTAGCGCCCAGAAAATGCACAAGATGGCGCACAAGCCCTGTTAAAAATGGGCTGATTTGTCCGCTGGGAATTTGTGTAAATATACACCTTCTTTATGCGTGTTACCGCAATTGACTGCGACACACGATTCACCATTGCGTTATTTATGTCGTTTTCCTTCTAATTTCGCGATCAACACGGTGTTTTCAGACAAAAAAAAAAGTACCCAAAATGCATTGTGTGTCGCTTTCTCTGTCACGAGCGTTTCCTCCGTGACGTCACGTCAGGCATCGTCATCAACTCGAAATCAAGACTTCCTGAATATTCAGCGTGAGTCTTAAAACGTAAAATATAGCTATATGCCATGGAATCTTTGTCAAATGCGCTCAGTAGAAGTCATTTGAAGTGATTTTACAAATTATGGACGCAACTTGTCCGGAGGTGTCGGTTGTCCTTTAAGCTCAACTCATCTCAATTTCATCCATATAACACATTTAACTCATTCACTGCCATTCACGAATTTGGCATGAAGCCTATCAGACGACATCACGTAGAGGGAATGAAGACTTTTTTGCAGTTTTCCAAATAAGAAGCAAAAATCCATGACTCATTTATATCCGTGTCCTCCAGTCGGCCTCCCGGAGGGTGGGCCTATCCTGCACCAACTGTCACACCACCACTACAACCTTGTGGCGACGAAATGCTGAGGGCGAGCCAGTGTGCAACGCTTGCGGACTCTACATGAAATTGCACGGGGTAAAAAAAACAAAACTCAAACCAAGAATTTATGTTACACGTGCTTATTATAATATTTGGATATTACTGAGTGTCAAAAATCACTTCCTTTTTTTTCCCCCCACAGGTGCCGCGGCCTCTCGCCATGAAAAAAGAAGGCATACAGACTCGCAAGCGAAAACCCAAAAACTTGAACAAAAGCCAAACTGGTTAGCTTCAAATTATGATTTTTTTTTTCTATTCATAATAATAATAACAATACATTTCATTTATAAGCGCCTTTCAAAACTCTCAAGGTCATTTTACAGTCACAGGATCAGTTTTTCTGTGGGTGATCAGGGGCAGCCACATGCGCCAGCGATCACTCAACCCCGAAGTAACTTAAATAGATATAAAGCTAGCTAGCTAGTTAATAGAGAGCTAATAGATAACGAATAGCTATCTAGCTAGCTAGAGAGCTAATAGCTAGCCAGCCAGATAGCTCAATAGATAGATAGCTAGGTAGCTGGCTAGGTCGCTGGCTAGCTAGGTATCCAGCCGAGCTAGCTAGGTACATAAACAAATAAAATATATAGATATATAAATAACCACATAAACCAAGATGAAGACGCCAGGTGGCATTTCATTTGAATACCAACGTCGCCCTTTTAAAGATTGTTGTATTTGATTGGCTTAGCCTTTATTAGTATCGCAATGGAGAAATTGACATTTCACAGCAACAAAGCGATGAATGTAAAAGGAAAGGAAGAAGTAGAAAAACAAAACTGCTGTAAACTGCCGTAAAGGCGTCGGTTGTCCTACTTGATGTCATTGTTTGTTGCAACACACCTAATTGTGGTGTACCACAGGGCCTCTAAACAACGACGGGACTCCCATGACACCAAGCAGCACTCCTCGAGGCCACGCCTCCTCCTCCACATCCTCCTCCTCCTCCTCTTTGGGCATTTCCTCCATGTCCGACGAAGCCCGGCAGATAAAAACAGAACCGGAGACTCTCAATTTATATGCACATAACAGCACGCACACGCAGGTACAACAACAAAAAAGTGTTGTATCGATACGTAGCGCCTGTTGGGTTAAATCTTGTTCTTTTCTTCTGGTTCAGTTCTTCATTTGTGTAGTCTAAATATTCAATCAGCAGGAAGCAAGGTGATATGCAAAAAATAATATGTATTTAGGCGTCCCAAGCAGATATAGATAACAGGAGTGATGTCACTGCGCAAAGGACCTATCTGTTAGACACAATCATGAATATTTATTATTAGACTGAAACATGATAGTTTAAAGGACAACCGACGTCACTTTTTTGTTTCCTAACTGACATCAGAAAAACGTTTTATAGCATCTAAAATACTCAAAACACGCAGTATATTTTTAGTCAAATGCAAAACACCAATAAAAATGACTTAGTGTCCAAAATCTGCAAAAAAATTGAGCTGCGAATTGGGCATTTTTTAGAAAGTCCCGCCCCCAGTTCGTGACGTCACGCCAAGACGTCTTGCATTGCTGGAGAATCAAAACAATGGCGTCAGATTCGGAGAATATGCTTTCTTGTTACTCATCCAGTTATGAATATGACTCAAATAGTTCTGAAGAGGAAAGCATACATGTTTGCAATCGATTAAAGATTTTTTTCCGGGCCATTTTGAGGCAACATTGGGGGGAAATGGCGACCGAGCTCCTGTGAGGAATTAATCAGCCCGTTTCCACAGGCTGATAAATTCCTTATATGGAGCTTGGTCGCCCTCTTCTGCATCTTTTTGGTGCAACACGAAGTTTTCCGACCAAACAAGTACAGCAAAATGCATTGACGTGATGGAAGGACTGCTACAATGTGTCCTTTTTTCTGTCAGGGGCGTTCCTTCAGTGACATCACGTACGGACTCGTCAGCAACTAAAAAAAAAAGACTTCCGGAATATTCAGTGTTAATACGTAAAATATAGCTATATGCGGTGGAATCTTTGTAAAATACACTCAGCAGTCATTTGAAGCCATTTTACAAATTATGGACACAACTTGTCCGGAGATGTCGGTTGTCCTTTAAGGTTTTAACTGAGCTGAGTACATGTATACTAAACTTCACATATACAAATAACTAAACTACATACATATATAGACGAACTAACTTATAAGAATAAGTAGAAATGAAATAACGTTGGATGTTTTAGGACACGAGTGTCAAAGTCATTTTTTGCCGCGGGCCACATTGTAGTTATGGTTTCCTCTCGAGGGCCGTTATGAATTTGGGGAACCCATTAGAATATTTAAATCCCTTCAAATATTACATATAGAGCACACAGCAAATTAATGAATAACTCGTTTTCAAATCTGAAGTCAAGAATAATGACTTTTATTGTGGTTGACATCCAAAAATATGAAATTTTGGCTCAGATTTTAGCAATCATCATGGAATTTAACAAGTTTGATTTGCTTTCGCGGGCCGAAAAAAATGATGTGGTGGGGCAGATTTGGCCCGCGGGCCTTGACTTTGACACCTGTGTTGTAGGATGTGTATATAACTAGTTCTAACAGCGCCATATTTGTAATTGACCCTTTTTGACACCAGATTTCAGCTCTGCCCGCCTACATGACAGCTCAAGGCGGGACCCTCGCACTGAAGATGCCCTCCGGGGGTCACGGTGTCTCATCGGGATCAAAAGCCGAGCCGTGGAACAACCTCATTTTAGCTTAGTAAGAAAAATGGACGTGGACTGATGGAGGCGGAGCGTCAAATATCAACACTGTGACAAGATTCTTCCAAGTAAGGAGTGTTTTGATTTTTGAGAACGCCATTTTGACAGTTGTTAGAATGAATCACGAGGCTTCATGTCCAATTGTGACGAAACAAACGGGTCAGATTTAAATGTTCAGGTCAGTATTGACTCATCTGGTCAGACAACGTTGGACATGCCAAAGGCGGGGGGGGGGGGGGGGTAGCAACAATGTCATTTGTTGAAACGTTGCAACATTTCAGGGTAACTTTGGAATTTGTAGTCACAGGTTTGTATTATCGTCAAAGCAATTTTGTTATTGTGTCCACCATGTTTGGTTAAGATCCCAAAATTATGAGTTAAACCATGCAGATTTCGTCTAAAGTGAATTTTGGGATGGAGAAATGAGACAAAGTAACAAAACAAAATCGGCGAACTATTTTATAATAATACATTTTTACATGTTATAGATTGTTGACACCAAAGTTTCATATACTTAAATTCTGGGCTCTATTTTCATACACAAAACTCAGATGGACTGACTACTTTTTCTTTAATATACTAAAATTTAGTTTGTCCCTAAGCGTGCTGTCGAAGTTGTTTTTAAAAAATGTTGTTACATATTTTTTCTCATAATTCTATACTTTTTCTTTTATCTCTAAATTCCAATTTTATTATGGATTTTTTTATGGGTAAAATAAACCAAAGTTAACCCTTAATTTATAAATATGACAACATAATAATAATAATAATAATAATAGTTATTCCTTGGCTTACAAAATTAATTGGTTCCCAGACAGTGTGTATGGTGAAAAGTGTGTATCCCAAAAATTGATTTCCCATAGGAAACCATTAAAATATGAATAATCCATTCCCAGGTCCCCATAAAACATAATTTTCTACTTTCTAATTTTCATTCGTGTCCTCCATCCTTAGACGTTTGATCTTCATATATTCATGTAGTTAATATTACACTATTATTATTATTATTATTATTATTATTATTATTATTATTAAAACCTATTCTTAAAAGTGCGAGAGGATGAGAAACAGGACCGATTTGGAATCAGCGCAAAAAAAAAATATCTAACACAGTTCAGTTGCATCTCAAATAAAAATATATATCTATATTTTGTAAAAATGTTTTAACCACTGTTACTTCCGGGTAGAGTGAACGCTGGCGCGAATGGCCGCTGCTGCTCACCTGCACACAAAAAAAAAAAAAAAAATCCCGTGACTGAAAAGTGTCCTTGAGAGTTTTGAAAGGCGCTTAGAAATGAAATGGATTATTATTATTCGAACATCTGAAAGCAGGTCTACACTGTGGCGCTAGATGTCGTCATATTTCCTTTATAAATATAACTGTGCATGAAACAATGTGTATCATTGTAGAAATCAATTCATTCAATGCATTACTATAATTTTGAATATGTTTTTGAAAATATGGTATGTGCCTGCCACATAATTATGGGATATTTGATCGAGGGTGGAAGACGGACAACTCTCGAAAATAACCAAAGACGGAAAACTCCACACAAGTGCCCAATTGGACGTTGCTTTACGCTAAACAGAGCCACTTATTCCTTCAGTGAAAATTCAGTTCTCAATTTGGGAAATCCCATTTTTTTCCAGCATCACAACATAGCAACTGTAATCAGTTAATTATCATGTATCTTGGGAAACTCAATGTCTCTTTCTGTATAATGACTGTACAGCATTGTATTTTTTTTGGGTGTAAATGTGGTATACTACAGTATATAGCTGCCTGTAACCCAAAAGCAGCAACTTTATTTACAAGTATGCAAGGGCTCTCCACTCCAGTTTATATAAATATATAAATATTGGGCTATATTGCAAAAAAAACCCAGATGATGGATATGGATGCACTAAATCGAGACTACCTATACTACCTTGTCTTTGTGGCTGCAATGTCACACACAGCGGATCAGATACAAATATGTTGCATTGACATGTTGTAATTCGTGTTTAATAAAGGCAAGGCGACCTCCAGTTTCAGTCAAGTTGTTGGTTTTCAATTTTCTTCCAGTATACATAAATGATTGAAGGATCGATCTTACATAAAACAAACACACATTTCAGCCAATCACAGTTCGTGTATAGGCTGCGGCACTGGACATTTCCTGCTCGGTTCATCCAGAGGCTGGATTACACTTGAGACGATGAATGAATAAAGAACCAATAGAAAGCCAAACTGCTGTGACGTAAGGTAGGCGGGACATCACACCAGCCGCTCGGTGCTCTCATTGGTCACTATTGCCTGGGCCCATGAGATGTCAGCCAATCGGAGTCGTGAGTCGATCTGGGCTCAGGCGGAAGACTGAAAATACACACCGGTCGTCCGATATTGCTTCGAGTATCTTTATTTTTCCCCTCTCATGGCTGGAGAGAATCCACGAGCATTTTATTTTGCTTCCTAGTGTCATATTAAGGAGGCAACATGGACGTCCTCAAGTCTCTGAGCCACCCGGAAGAGATTTACAACCTCCTTAAATTTAAAATGGGAGGTTGTCGAGCTGTCATGCCCAAATTGGATTACGTGAGTACAAATGGAATAAACGTGTCATCCAGCAAGTCAAATAATTAAGATTTAGTATTTTATGCAAGATTTCGGTAGATAGATTAATCAAGAGTTTTGACAGCGAATACCGTCGTTTTGATTCTCATGTCGCCTCAGCAAGTATCAACACGAATGATTTAACACGCGATCTTGTTCTTAATGGATCATAATTAAATTGTAGAACTTTGCATAACACGTATGACGGCTAGACATATTCGCGAGTGGCATGAATAAAAAGCTGCTACCAGAGGTAATAGCAACAGGTTTGTGCCGCTCATCTTTATCCGTTTATTGACACATTCAATATGGCGGCGACATTGACGAAGAATTCACCGCCAAAAATGGCGTCTGTAACTCAGGACGCTATAGCCAAGGTTGGGAAGTAGGCGGGACTCCTCCGTCGTTCAACATGTTGAGTCGACGTCCCCCCCTCCAAGGTTGGTTTAGGAGCTGTTCGCCCTCCACAGGCACGCCCGCCCGCGACGAGCCAAGCCGCCGAGGCTTCTCGCTCGTCCTCTCGGGCTACACCGACATCGCATGGCAGCCGGAGCGTGCTGCAAGTGTCCCATCTCGCTAGCCGTATTCAAGCGCTCCCTGTCGGTCGCGCCGCGGGGTCCGACACCCGCCTGTCCCCGCTCGCTGCTGTCGGGCCGGAGGCTGGGCGAGCGGAGCCTGCGGGAGGCCGCTCGGGCGTCCAGCGCTCTGCGAGCCGCAGACTTCGGTCGTCATGCGGCATTGTGTTGTTTGTCATGCCAGGAGTCCATGAGTCAGAGCCTAAGGACGTGTTACGTGTACCTGAACCAGACTAGCAGGAGTTTCGCTGCAGTTATTCAGGCCTTGGACGGCGACCTAAGGTGAGTCGGAGTCGAGGCACTGTACACAAACAAGCATGGTTCACGCCCCCCCCGCGGTTGTGTCTGCATGGTCTGTGTGCCTGTCAAATTCTCTCAAATAAGTCATGAAAACATGCACGACTCTGGCCAAGATTAACAAATACGATTATTTTGATTAGTATTATAAACGATGTGTGTTAATTAATCAGCATTCGGTTGCGCTTGTGCATTTTTAGATACTCGTCACGCACTTTAAAATATGTCGACAGAAGTTTCAGGCATCCTTCTTCTGTCCACTAGGCGGCAGTGTTGCATTGCCTCCACTGAACGGGAGCTTATTTTCTGACATTTTTTCGCTTCGATATTTGAATTTGACAAAGAAGTAGCGACATAGGAAGAACACATAATTGTAACTATTTTTGGCAATGAAAAACACATGAAAATTGTGTATTTGTGTGAATAATGTTTGCATACAAATCTCTCCCCCGTTGCTTTGCTACATTACTTATGAATAGTAGCTGCTTTGTCGGACTCGGTCTGTTGGTGCTTTTTCTTAGCTTTGATCAGTGTGTTTTTGTTATTTTTAATGACAATGGGACGTATCCGATGAGAGGTCAGGGCGGATACATAAACATGAACGTTGGCTTAAGCAAATGAGACGAATTAATTTTACAATAAAACGATTGTGCATTTTTTGGGGGGTTATTAGCAAAGAAAAGAACACTAGTTCAAATTAAATGCATGATGTAAAGAAATATGATGCTTTACATTTATTGTATTTCAAATAATTCATGATTCTGTAACATCCACTGACAGTTGGTCATCTTTGCTACCCCCCCCCCCCTTCCTTCCGATGTTATCGCTGACTATCTCTATCTTATTCAAGACACGCCGTGTGCATTTTCTACCTGGTGCTTCGGGCATTGGACACAGTGGAAGACGATATGAGCATCCCCCTAGATAGGAAGGTTCCCATGCTGAATGATTTCCACACGTACCTGTACCAGGACACCTGGAGCTTCAGGGAAAGCCAAGAGAAAGACCGGCAAGTTCTGGAGGACTTCCCCACGGTCAGTAGCTTTTCAGTGAGGGGTATTGATCCCACGGCCACTCCATGCTTTGGCAAAGATAACGCCATTTTGTGACGTTTTGGCTAAATATTTGTCTGATAACAATCGGTAGATATCGTTGGAGTTCCGAAATCTGGCTGAAGAGTACCAGGAAGTCATCTCAGACATCTGCCATCGAATGGGAGTCGGAATGGCCGAATTCCTAGAGAAGAAAGTGAGATCCATGAAGGAGTGGGACAAGGTGATCCTTTCATGGACTTGAAAGAAATATTTTTGACTTGATGCGCTGGTGCTAAATATTTAGCATGGCGTGAACGCGTCTCTTTTTGTAGTATTGCCACTATGTGGCAGGGCTGGTGGGCATAGGCCTGTCTCGCCTCTTCTCGGCGTCCCAGCTGGAGGAGCCGGAGGTGGGCTGGGACACGGATTTGGCCAATTCCATGGGTCTGTTCCTCCAGAAAACAAACATCATTCGAGATTATCTGGAGGACACAAAAGAGGGACGTGCCTTCTGGCCACAAGAGGTGAGGTTTTTTTTTTTTTTAAATCCTGATGTGTGTTTATATTGCATCACTTTTATTGAAGACAAAATAAGGGAATTGAAATATGTTCTTGAGGACAGGTAACATCTGAGTTACGACCACCCATACTTACGACCACCGCCAGACCCCCTTTTTAATTTTATTCTACACCTGGCAACGTGCTAGCAGGCGGCAACTCGTACTACAATTTTGGCCAGCCAGCATGTCACACACTTGCACAGCAATGCGTGACTACACTCAATACAGTCGTTTTACAGTGCTGATACAGTTTCGGCAACATCTCCTGTAGTACACTGCTTGTCCGAGCGTGACCTCTTCTGGCCGTTAGCAGGGAGAGCAGGGTTAGTATAACATTTAAAAATGAACTAATGAGTAAACAGTTTGTATACATTACAGGTACAGTTATACAGTAATAAAAATCGATAATATGAAATATGAAATGATAAAAATGACACTATAAGGTAAGTAAAACATTTATAAATTAACTGTAAACAGTTTTGTATACAATACATTGCAGGTATAGTTATACAAAAAGAAAAATCGATAATACGGAATATAAAATGATAAAAATTGCGTTAAAAGTTATCGAATTTATAAATGAACTGTAAGCAGTTTGGTATATAATAGTATTCAATAGAAAACGTTGCTTTAAAACAATAGATTGACATCGTATACTATCCTGTCGTGTAAACGTCATGTCGGCCATTTTGAATGGATTTCGACTTACGACCGTTTGACTTACGACCGTTTTGTCAGAACGGAACCCGGTTGTAACTCGGATGTTACCTGCATATGCTTAGCTTTAATTGTTTTCTTGGTTAGTCCAAAAAAATAATGTACTTTTGCTAAATGTTATACTAATGCAAGGCGTGGAGCCAGTTTGCGGGTCGTCTGGAAGACTTGGCTCAGCCCGAGAAGCTGGAGTCGGCTCTATCGTGTCTCAATCTGCTGGTCACGGATGCGCTCCGCCATGTGCCGGATGTCATCTCCTACCTGGCCCGATTGCGCAACCAAAGCGTGTTCAACTTTTGCGCTATTCCTCAAGTAAGACGGCTACAGTGATACCTCGGTTTACGAACCCCTTGGCTTACGAACTTTTCGGTTTACGAACGTTAAATTTATTAAAATTTTACCTTGGCATACGAACTATTTTTCGGGATACACAAGGAGCTGCCACAATGTGTCGTTCGCGAACGAGCCCTTCTCCTAAAAGAAAATGGGAGTCGGCTTGTTTTGGTCCTCTATTCCCCGCCCCCAGTCTTCGGTTAAAGCCATGTGATTGGTCAAAAACGCAGCAGTGAGGGGAGGTGGTTTGAGTATTAAAGAGACAGGCAGAGGACCGAGAGAGAGTGACAAAATAGATAGAAAACCGCAAAATTTGGACTCATTTCAACTTTGATAGTTCAAAGGAAGTGTGTAGACTGCAAGGTTAAAATTCCCATCAATCAGGCTCCACAAATAACCCGCACTAGCCATAAGTTCAATTTGAAATGAAAAGACAAGCAGTATCACAACTTCCAAGATGTACAACCCAGAGCTCCTTGAGACACTTTATGCAAAAAGCTATCATTCCATCAAGCCATCAACGACCATCACAAAGGTAAATAAAATGACTTTATTATACAATACAGTTTATTTCTTTAATTATAATACCATAGCACATTTATTATACATGAAATAAGGTATATTTTGTCTAGTTTTAAGGCTTAGAAAGTAGAAAATTACGTTTTAATGGAGACCTGGGAACGGATTATTCTCATTTTAATGGTTTCCTATGGGAAATTAAGTTTTGCGAAACACACTTTAAGCCTTACACACTCTGTCTGGGAACCATTTAAGTTCGTAAGCCAAGGTATCACTGTACTGATTAGTTTTTTTTTCCATTTCAAATGAATGTTGATTAAGCTAATGTGTTTCTTGTGTTTTTTGTGTAATAGGTGATGGCGATAGCGACTCTGTCGTCATGCTACAACAACCCCTTGGTGTTTCAAGGCGTTGTGAAAATCCGAAAGGGACAAGCTGTCACTCTCATGATGGAGGCCACCAACATGCGAGCCGTGCAGAATATCATCAGCCAGTACAGCCAGGAGGTGGGCCTCTTTTCTGTCTCTGTTTTGAAACGTAGGGAACGAAAGTAAAAAAGGTAAAAAAGGTATCTATCTATCTATCTATCTATCTATCTATCTATCTATCTATCTATCTATCTATCTATCTATCTATCTATCTATCTATCTATCTATCTATCTATCTATCTATCTATCAATTATCTATCTATCTATCTATCTATTAGCTCTTTGGCTATCTAACTGGCTATATTAGCTATCTAACTGGCTGTTAGCTAGCTGGATAGCTATCTATTAGCTAGCTATCTATCTATTAGCTATCTGGTTATCTAACTGGCTATCTATTAGCTCTCTAACTGGCTATTAATGAAATGTATTATTATTATCATCACTTGTTAGCTATTTGCTATCTATTAGCTATCTGGCTGGCTAGCTATCTAGCTAGCTATCTATTCACCATCTAGCTGACTGGCTATCTAGTTAGGTATCTGTTGGCTAACGATTGGCTAGCTAGCTTGCTTTCTATCTATTGATTTCTATCTATGAGTTACTTCCAGGTTGAGTGAACGCTGGCGCGTGTGACTGCCGCTGCTCACCCACAGAAAAAAAAAACTTGTCCTGTGACTGTAAAGTGATCTTGAGAGTTTTGAAAGGCGCTTATAAATGAAATGGATTATTATTATTATTATTATTATTATTATTATTATTATTATTATTATTATTATTATTAAAGGACAACATTCTAAGCCTGCATTTTTTTTCCCTTGCAGATTCTGCACAAGGTGTCGCTTTCTGATCCGTCACGGGACGAAACGCTTCGTATCTTGGCGCTCATCCGGGAAAAATGTCAGGCGTCCGACGTGCCCGTCAGGAGCCAACACCTGTCGCCAGTGTACCTGTCGGCCGCCATGCTGCTGGCAGCTGTCAGCTGGCAGTACCTGAGCGCCACGGCGACGCAGGCGCAGGGGGCCGGCGATATGCAGGGACAGTAAATTTAGACTATGAATCAAAGACGCAAAATAGTCTTATCACTGCCCTCAGAGGTTTATGGACGTACCCGCGAATAAGCACTTGGTCGCACATTGCATGAAATGCTGTTTGAGCATTTATTCGACAGAACGACTGACGCACAGTGAACAATGTGAGCAAAAAGCTTTGAACTGGATTCAAAATTCTATTTTTAATTTCACACATTTTTGTGGCTTATGAAGTGTGGAGAATATTTCACCCAAAATGCAAGAGTCTAGTCGGTGAATGGCCGGCCAATCATTGTTAAGAGTCTCTGAACATGTTGTCCTCCATTTTTTTTGCCATTTTGCTCTATTTGTATTATTATCATATATATATATCTGTCATAAGGTAAACACTTTGGATTTTGTGGATAAAGAACTCAAGCAACCAGTACATATTGTATCTTAGCGATATAGCTAGCTAGCTATTAGCTATCTATTCGCTAGCTATTAGCTATCTATTCGCTGGCTATTAGATATCTACGTATTCGCTAGCTATGAGCTATCGATTCGCAAGCTATCAGCTATCTATTCGCTATCTATTTGCATGCTATTAGCTATCTATTCGCTAGTTATTAGTTATCTATTCGCTAGGTATTAGCTATCGATTCGCTAGCTATTATATATCTATTCGCAAGCTATCAGCTATTCGCTAGCGATTAGCTATCTATTCGCTAGCTATTAGCTATCTATTTGCTTGCTATTAGCTGTCGATTCGCTAGCTATTAGTTAGGTATTAGCTATCTATTCACTAGCTATTAGCTATCTATTCACTAGCTATTAAATATCTATTCACAAGCTATTAACTATATTTGCTAGGTATTAGCTATCTATTCGCTAGCTATAGCTATCTAATTTCTTGCTATCAGGCTTGCTATCTAGTTGAGTTACTTCTGGGTTGAATGAACGCAAGCGCGCGTGGCTGCCGCTGCTCACCCACAGAAAAAAAACGTATCCTGTGACTAAAGTGACCTTGAGGGTTTTGAAAGGTGCTTAGAAATGTAACGTATTATTATTCTATTAAGACACTACACACAGACCATCTCATGTGGAGGTGAGGAAGTTTTATGCCCCCCCCCCCCCAAGATTCCACCATATCCCATCTACAGTTGCGCCAAAATAAAGAAAGCCAGTTGGATCGGACGCTCAAGGAGGATTCAAAGTGTCGAATGAATGCTCAAACAGTTGCGCACGGGGTTTGACCTCTGCAGGCCCCATTTTGGATTCTAGTTTTTACACGCTGTTTATTGTGGTAATATTGAGTATTTTTAAATGCCTCTTCATGGTTCTTCTTTTACCTACAAAAAAACAAAAATCTTTGCCTGAACTATTCAGATTAATGGGTATATTTGAACAATTAAATGAAATGTATTATTAATTCACAAGTTTCTTTGTGGACTTTCATGACGATTCGTGAAAGATCTCGAAACAAAACAGCATTGCAGCTTTTTTTAATTACATTATTGATATATAATTACAATATTCATATATTGTATTTGCACACTAAAACATTGAAAACCTCATGAGCGTCCGCGCATCCGTAGTTTGGTGGCCATGTTTGTAGTCTATAAGTATAGTGACGCTACTTCCTGTTTGAACATACGATTTAAAAAAAATAGATTATACTTAATTAATAGTATATAGAATTTTAAAAACTCGTAACGTATTTCTGCCACAGCAGTAATAATAATAATAGTGATTAACAACGAAATATACAATATAACATCATTCATTACGTAATGTGCAACCCGGAAGCGGTTTATTCACTTTGTCAAGCGGCGTGCCATTGTCAATGTCTAACGGGACAAACGTCGTAATCTAATTTCAATACTCATGTGTCGTTTCACCGCCCATTGGTATCGAACGTTTGTTTCTTATTTTTATTCAACTGCTTCATATTGAAGTTATCGTCACGCAAATGGCACTGTTGGACCTTTCGACGATCCATTGGGAGTTTGTTTCGAGGGTTGACACCGTACTGCTTTGCTCCCTCACGGCCGCCCTCTGCTACCTGTGGGGCCGTAAGAGTCAGGTGAGGCCCCCGGTCACGATTTTGCATTTAATTAATTTCTTCTTATTATTAATTTTGCTCCACCACATGCTTCGAGTTATTCATTAGTGTAGAAATCACAACATCGGGAGCCTCCTCTGTTTTTACACGAATTTCAGTAACATAATAATAATGACATTTTTTTTTACAAAAGTATTCCATTTTGCGATGCACTTTCATTAACAAGTCAATCAAATATCGTATGCGTTTATTTAGAACTTTCACTTCAAGTTGGTTTGTTATTGGATTTTTCAAAAATCTTAAATAATTCTCTATGTGACACCAGTTAAAAAGAGTTACTCCACTCATTTTATATTTATTTAATAATGGACGTATTTATTCCAACGAAACTGATTAAAAATCAGGTCGTTCTTTATGAGACTCATTTATAGTGACACCATTGTTATGTAACATTTTCTCCTTAATATCTGAAAGCTCCGTGGACTTTAGGAGCCTAGTTTACCAAAGCTAATGTGGCATCTCAAAAGCTGTCATTCTGGTTAAAGTCAAAATGGGCTGAGCTACCCATGAACCAAAAACAAGATATAATTATTAAACCCACCTATTTAAAATTGCATTTTCTGTGTAGCTCTATCTCTTGTTTTGATGTATAATTGTATTTTATTTATTGTATTCTATTTATAATTGTATTTTATGTATTATTGTATCTATGCTTGTCTGTGACTGTAAAGTGTCATTGAGAGCTTTGAAAGGCGCTTGAAATAAAATGCATTATTATTATTATGATTGGCGATTTTCATTGTTAATTACAACTTGCAGTTTCAGTTCTACCTATGCTCTTCCTGTCAGAGGCCATTGCTTGTGTGCAGCAAAAACTTTGGTGACTTCCTTGAAGAGTACTGTCCCGCGGTGAGCGAAACCTTCCGGCCTACGCCGTGGTGCTGGGGAGGTCGTCTTCAAACCGTACTGTGTTTCCTCATCAAATCCAGACCGCACGTCACTTATCGCAAGTAAGGCTTAATGTTCCAAATCATCATAAATGAAATAACCGACCTCTTGAAATCCACCCAACAGTGAGCGTATCCGCACGTCCGACGGCGGTCAGATCTCGCTGGACTGGGAGGACAACGACAGTAGCGCCGCCTACCCGCAAGCGTCCACGCGACCCACCGTCCTCATCCTGCCAGGCTTGACTGGCAACAGCTGTCAGTCTTATGTTTTGCACACCGTCAGGCAAGCCGCAGCCCACGGCTACAGGTTGGTTAGCAAGTAGCCGCCAACGGCGTTTATATCTTGACGGCAAGAGTTGAGTTGTGTAAATATGTTAAATATGAGCGAGATGAGCAACAAAGTAAACATGTCCAACATGGAAGCAGAAGTGGCTGATTTGAAAGGCGCTTGGGAATGAAATGAAGTGTTATTTGCTATCTAGCTAGCTAACTAGCTATCTATTTGCTATCCATTTTGATTGGATTGGATTGGATTTTCCTTTATTAGTCTTGCGGTGGAGAAATTTATATTTCACAGCAGCAAAGTGATGAAAGGAATGAAAGTAGAAAGTAGTTGCTATCTATTAGCTAGCTGGCTATCTATTCGCTATCCATTTGCTATCTACCTAGCTGGCTATCTATTTGCTATCCATTTGCTATCTATTAGATGCTAGGTAGCTATGTAGCTGGCTATCTATTAGCTATATGGCTGTCTCGCTAGTTAGCTAGCTGTCTAGCTGGCTATCTATTAGCTATCTGTTAGCTAGCTAGCTTTCTATCATTTTGAGTTACTTCTGGGTTATCAATTGTTATCAATTTTGCTCATGTGCTACCTAGCTAATATTTGCTATCTGTTAGCTATCTGGCTATCAAGCTAGCTGTCTGGCTAGCAATCTATTAGCTGTGTATTAGCTAGCTATCTAGCTTTCTATCTATTTGAGTTACTTCCGGGTTGAACGCTGGCGCATGTGGTTGCCGCTGCTCACCCTCAGAAAAACAACTAACAGTGACTGTTAAGTGACCTTGGGAGTTTTGAAAGGCGCTTATAAATGAAATGTATTATTATTATTATTATTATTATTATTATTATTATTATGATTATAAATGTCTTCTAGATGTGTGGTCTTCAACAACAGAGGCTTCGGCGGGGAGGAGCTACTTGTAAGTCCTCAATATTACTAGCCATATATTATAGCTAGCTAGCTAGCTTTCTATCTATTTGCATTATGTATTATTGTCATTATTATTAGCTATATATTAGCTAGCTAGTTAGCTAGCTTTCTATCTATTTGAGTTATGTATTATTATTATTATTATTATTATTATTATAATTAGCTATCTATTAGCTATCTAGTTAGCTAGCATTCTATCTATTTGAGTTATGTATTATTGTTATTATTATTATCTACCTATTAGCCAGCTAGCTAGCTTTGTATCTATTTGAGTTACTTGAAGTTTGAGTGAACGTTTGCGCGTGTGACTGCCGCTGCTCACCCACTGCAAAACTTATCTTGTGACTTTAAAGTGACCTTGAGAGTTTTGAAAGCTGCTTATAAATGAAATTTATTGTTATCGTTATTGTTACCTGGACATGTGAGTGCCCGACTGAAAATCTTCAAGTTGAATCAAAAAAACAAAAAACTTTTACTTTGGAAAACACAATTTAAGCACAATTTTTGACATGACACAAACCAGTAAGCAAATCATAATAAAATCATATTTGGTGTCTTTGTGCAACCGATCAGACACCGATCACTTTCTGTGCTGCCAACACGTCCGATCTTGAGCTGGTGGTCCAACATGTGAGGAGCCTCTACCCACAAGCCCCCATTTTTGGCATGGGTGTCTCTTTAGGAGGGTAAGTGAGCACCCAAGGTAATTACAGGTCACATCCGACATACGACCAGCTCGACTTACGACCACCCTTACTTACGACCATGACCTCCAGACCCTATTTTAAAAAATGTAATGGCACCGCAACGCGCTAGCAGGCCGGCAACGCGAGGGGAGTTTGCAAGTCATTTAGTCTCTACTCAACATTTTGAATGGATTTCGAGTTACGACCATTTTGACTTACGACCGTTTGGTCGGAACGGAACTCGTTCGTAAGTTGGATGTTATCTGTATTTTCTTCAATCACTGGCGTAGCGAGCAATCAAGCCTTATCTTGTGCCCGTTCCAGCATGTTACTGCTGAACTACCTCGGGCGGAAAGGCGCTAAGTCGGAATTGGTGGCGGGCCTGACCGTGTCGGTGCCCTGGGATGCACTGAAATCGGCGCAAAGCATGGAAGAAGCGCTCAACTGGCTGCTTTTCAACAAACGCCTCACAAGCGGACTGTGTCACGCCGTGCTTAGGTGACTTTAAGTTTTAAATTCCATTTTGGGTAAAGGAAAGGTGTTCATGTGTTTGTTTATGTTGTAGGCACAGGAAGATGCTGGAGAAAGTGGTGGACATTGACCACGTCCTGAAGGTACACAGTATAAATAGTGTTTAGGGACTGTATGTAGCAGCGAGAATGAGAATGAATAAAAAAATCACTTTAATAAAAATAAATGTGAATAAAAGTAAGGGAATATTTTAAGATCAAAAGTGACCATATATTAACATTTTCAAGGTAGGTTAAAATTTTTGTTCACTTGAAACTTGATAGTCAATATTTTTATTCAAAGAAAATATGTCATTTTGTATAAAAAAAAAGCCCATTAGAAATTAGTTGCAATCTGAAAATAGTTGTGATTTTTTTTTAAATTGTCTTTATTATTTATTTTTAGGATACCTTTTAATCATGATCTTATCTCTTGTGAGAGAAGAGGATGCATAAAACAGGGCTAGATGGAAGATACTGATTCGCCGTGGCGACCCCTGAAGGGAAAACCCGAAAGGAAAAGATTTGAATTCCGATCATATGAGCAAAGCAAGGCAAATATGACAAGAAAAACGGTACATTAGGACAGCATGAGAACTGTAATTAAAATTTTGACAGTAAAATGTTGCCATTTGACAAAAAAATTCAGTCACAAAGAATGTCATGAGTAAGTTTGAAAGGGAGCAAAAAGGAAAATATTTCCAAAATAAAAGGCAATTATGAGAAAACAATAAATAACTAAATGTAATTGAGAATATTCCCAAATTTTCCCAACTGTCACATTTTTGAGCACACCAAATCCCGTTTTTGCTCTAGGCGCGCAGCGTCCGTGAATTTGATGAGCGTTTCACGGTGCCGCTGTTTGGTTACGAGTCGTGCACGCAGTACTACCACCACGCCAGCCCCCACTGGAAGATCCAGAGTACCGATGTGCCCATCCTTTGCCTCAACGCTGCTGATGACCCCTTCTCCCCACAATGCGGTCAGTTGCACTAATATTTCCACTAAATGTTCTGAATACGAGGGGTACTTTTATAGTATTGCGAACCAAAATAATAATACCGGTTGTTTTAAGCTGTATTGTAATCATGATTATTCATTCATTATTCCGGATTTGTGTTCCTGCTATTTCTGTTTGTATTTTTTATTTCACTTATTTATTTTTTTGTAATTCACAACGTATCATTGTTGTGCGCCCTATTTACTCACTGTAGTTTCACTGTCGGCCACAAGGCGGTGTCTATCACGGTAAATGTAAAAGAAGAAGAGTGAAAACAGGAAGTGTTTCAAGTTTAGCCCAAGACGTGTAGAGACTATTAATTACTCGATGTAGTGTCATTGTTGGCCACAAGGTGGTGTCTATCACAGTAATTTTTAAAAGAAGAAGAGTCAAAACAGGAAGTATTTCATGCTTATCCCCTAAACGTGTATGCCTGGATATAGAGAGACTATTAATTACCAAATTCAACCATGATGAAGCCCAGTCAACAAACATTGATCACATTCAAAGCACGAACTCCATTCTCTTACTTTGATTCAGATTAATTTCTATTTAGGGCAATTTAAGGGAAAACAATTGCCGATGCAATCTTCAAGTCAGGAACTATATTAGCTATCTAGCTAGCTACCTACCTATTCAAAGTCAAAGTCAGCTTTATTGTCAAATATGCTAATATGCATGACATACAGCACAGATGAAATTATTGTCCTCTCGGACCCAGCATGCAAGGCACTTATAATAACTTTAACAAACATAATAAACATGAAAACACCAATTTGCCGGGAGAGGGGCGCCACTGCGTGTTCACGCTCCGCCATCTTGGGAAAAACATATGACAGCACAAAGACACAGAGTCATTCCTTCTTCAGGATCTGCTGTACCCTCCTTGTTATGACATGAAGCAGTTCTAGATGAAAGAGGAGAGGATCAAAGCATCCATTTCAGCAGTGGATCAGGGACGTCATGGCTATTAGCTAGTTAGCTGTCTAGCTAGATAGCTATTAGCTCGCTAGCTATTTGAGTCAGGAAACATATTAGCTATATAGCTATCTACCTAGCTATTAGCTATCGAGCGATCTATTAGCTAGCTAGCTTTTGATCTATTTGAGTTATTTCGGGTTGAGTGAATGCTGGCGCGTGTCTTTGTACGTCACAGCCTTTCCGTTGGGTGTAGCCAAGGACCTGCCCAATGTGGCGCTTGTGGTGACATCCCACGGTGGGCACATCGCCTTCCTGGAGGGATTATTTCCACGCGCCGCCGGCTACATGGAGCGTATCTTCAGCCAGTTTGTCCGAGCCGTTTTGGAACACCCACAAGATATCCGCCAAGCCTGTGGCCTGGTTTGCAGCTGAATGTACACGTATCGCACACAAAACAAAACAACCATGCTGTCATTTTTTTTCTTTTTTTTTTTTTTAAAGGAGGTGGGGACATGGGGCTCAGAACAAACGTATTGTCGGATGAAGCACATCTACCTCATATGCTCGCTGTTCCTTTTTCAAACCTTGGCTGTCAAACAAGGAGAATCATGTCACGAGACCGTCTCACACGCAAATATAATGCAACGGGGGGAAAAAGCCCTTTAAAGGACAACCGACGTCACTTTTTTGTTTCCTTTCTAACTGACATCAGAAAAACGTTTTATAGCATTTAACCAATAAACCAATAAAAATGACTTAAAGTGTCTAAAAAGTACTTCAATTTGAAACAGGAAGTGGCCAGTTTCAGAAGATCCCGCCCCCATGTTCGTGGCGTCACGCCAAGACGTCTTGCCTTGCTCGAGAATCAAAACAATGGCTTCAGATTCGGAGAATATGCTTTCTTGTTACTCATCCAGTTATGAATATGATTCAAATAGTTCTGAAGAAGAAAGCATACATGTTTGCAATCGATTAAATAATTTATTCCGTGTCATTTTGAGGCATCAGGGGTGGGAAATGTCGCACCCAAAAAAGGCAGAACATGGCGACAAAGCAGTGTAAGGAATTAATCAGCCCGTTTCCACAGGCTGATTAATCCCTTACATGGAGCTTTGTCACCCTCTTTTTGGTCCTACATGACGTTTTCAGACCAAGGTACGCAAAATGCATTGACGTGATGGAAGGACTGCTACAATGTGTCCTTTTTTTCGGTCAGGGGCGTTCCTTCAGTGACGTTGGGTGAGGACTCAAAAACAAGACTTCCGGAATATTCAGCGTGAGTCTTAAAACGTAAAATATAGCTATATGCGGTGGAATCTTTGTAAAATACGCTCAGTAGAAGTCATTTGAAGCCATGTTACAAATTATGGACACAACTTGTCCGGAGACGTCGGTTGTCCTTTAAATATTCATTTTTTTTCCCGTTTGTGTTTTCCTGTGAGCCATACAAGTTATTCACCTGAATTCAACACCAGCAATTTCAAAATGGCTGCTCTTCAAAGATTGATTAACTTTTTTTCAGTTTCTTTTATTTATTTATTATTATTTTTTTATGTCGTACGTGCGCGACCGTGACCCGTTACCGATGGAATAATAATTGGGGATCTCTGCGTTGAATATCAAAATGTTGGTTTCCAACATAGCCAGCATGTAGAATAGGTAGAAAAATGTATTCACATTACATTTCCTGCATCTGTACTGTATCTGATTCAATCGTTTAAATGTATTTTGAGTGGCATAATTGGAAATGCAAGCAATATATGACAATGTATGGCATTAAAAAATGGGCACATATAGTAAAAATAAAAAGGCATTTTTATATTTTTTTGGGGGGTACGTCCGGATAAAAAAAATCACAAATGCATTTGATCAAATGGTAAATTTTCCTACCTCACCAATTGGTAGCGCTATAGCATCTTGAGTGTGCATTTACCATCCAGAAGCATGGCATAAAGACATCCTGAAAGTGCGACGACACTGGTTGATAACAGCAAGGTAACACACACACACACACACACACACACACACACACACACACACACACACACACACACACACACACACACACACACACACACACACACACACACACACACACACACACACACACACACATATCACCCCTGAATGTTAAATCCCAACCCTTCCCCCCTGTAAGGCCTTTCATATGTGCTTGAGGGTCAGCGGTGTCGCTGATTAACCACGGCGACCAATCAATAATTAACCCAAAGCGTCGATAAAACGCCGACGCCCTTTGTCACAACACTAACCCTTTAGCCTCATTTAGATATGTTTGCCGCCGTGCCGACTGGATAGGAAATGACTCTTGGTATTTAAAAAAACAAATTAGTCATTGGGTAGAAGTAGTCAGTGTTGCGTTCAAGTGGCTATTTAGTGTCGGAAAAATGTCATATTTTCTTATTGTAATTGTGCTTCTTGAATAAATTTTCAATGCATAGTTGATTCAAATGGCATTATCGCCTCACAGACGACTAATTACACTTTTATTCATTGACTCCCATGTCAATCACCACCGTACGCCCCGCCTTTTAAACACACAGTCACCCATTTTTTTTCTTGGAAGAAAATCCCATTTCATCCAATAAACTCATTTGTGCATTAATTGATGCGCTTGATGTTTTTTTGTTAACAACTCTTGCATTGATTTTCAGCTTCTGTTTCCCAACCCCACCTATTCGTGTATCCCCCACCCGGAGAGAAGGGAGGAGCGTCAAGTGATGGTAAATGATTCAATGCCAGAGGAGTTGCTGAGATTGACAGCCGGGGAAGCCAAGCAAAAAAAAAAAAGACAGCAAAAAAGTCGGGAAAAAAATCGTGCAAGTCAAGAAAGGACAAAGTTGAGTATATTCGGGGATACTAACCCATGCAGCCCATGTGAGGCCTTCGACCAGTCTTGCTGAGGTTCTATCCAAGCCTTCAGGTGAGTGGCTGCTTCCTTCTCCAACATGCACACAAATGGCTACCAGGTTAAATGCTCATGTCTGCTTTTTTTTCATCCCTGCTTCTTCCTAGTCATAAAAAAAAATCACATGCAATATCTGAAGATAAAGTATGCTTCTGCCTCATTGAAAAACATACATAATGGGCTGTGTTTCTTGCAAATGTTAAATCAGCACAGATAAAGCAATGGAAATATAAGAAAACAGGCGTGGCGCTTATAGCCGTCAAGCTTATGCACACAGTTTTCCCAACTTTCCCGAACTGTCAGATTTTACTTACGCCGGGTGGAAAATTGTGACTCGTAAAGCGCAAGAAACAAACGCCCAGCTCATTAGCCGACACAGCCAGGATGTGTTGGTAGCGTTCCGATACCCCCTACCATTGACCTCCCGCGGCAAGCGTGCATTATTCAGTGGTGGAAATCAAGCCGGGCGCTGACGACAGAGCCATTGAGTTCAAGCCAATGGGATTGTCATTGTTGCGCTTGGAATGTTTGCAGGGATGGAGAAGCAAGTGGAGGAGCTGAGGCAGCAGCTGGAGAAGCAATGTGTCATCAATAAGGAGCTGCAGAGGCAAAATAAGGACTTGGGTGTGTACAATGCAGCACATTTAAAAGCAATTTTTCGTACATGTGGTTTTGTCAATGGGTTATTATAATTTTTGTCCTCATCCCGCTTTATAGATACATTCATATTCTTTATTAACGTTATTTTTTTGATCTAGAGCAAAATATCCATATACAGTGTAACATCCGATTTCCGACCGAGTTCCGTTCCGATCAAACGGTCGTAAGTCAAAATGGTCGTAAGTCGAAACCCATTCAAAATGTTGAATAAAGACTCGGATGCTAAATGACTCGCCGGCCTGCTAGCGTGTTGCGGTGCCTGGTGTCGAATTAAAATGTTTAAAATAGGGTCTGGAGGTCGTGGTTGTAAATACGGGTGGTCGTAAGTCAAGCCTGTCGTAAGTCGGATGTTACCTGTACTTCTTTTGTCATCATTAAAATAATTTTTTCACCTAAATATTTATTTTAACTTTTTTTCATGTTTTTTAGCATTTAATCATGTTGGAAATGATTTTAAGTAACATAAGTATAAATACAGTAATTATTTTTCAAATTTAAGCAGTCTATTTTTTTACATGTTTAACTCATTGCCAGTGCCAGGGTTTTTGTCATTTTCGCTCACGTTGCAGGACCCACAGAATATTGAGTATTAGAACTGCATAAACATTCAATGCAGCGTAAGAAATCTTCTGTCATCAGGAAAAAAAAGTGTTAATTCCTATGTTATATGGGTCTGGAGTTATCTGAGCTTGAAATGGGGGGCGGCTGTATGCGCAGGGGGGAAAAAAAAACATTGCCAGAGGTCTGACCCGCGCTTTATCAGCACCCAAGCAAGAAAAACCAAAACCCGAAATAAATCAGAAATGGCGCTCCACGTCATACTTTGAATACCCGAATAAATTCAGAAATGGCAGTGAATGTATTCCATTTTCATTTTTTTGGGATATTCTTTCTTAACATAATTCATGGTTATTAGTCTTTTGCAAGTAATCTTCTTGTCTTCCTAGAGCAACGACTGCAAGAGAAAGAAAAACTCCTTCAGGAGCTGCACGCTCAATACCATGACCTCGGTAAGTGATGATCGACCCCGAAATTGACAAACTGGTCGCTAACTCTCCCGAAATCATTTCTAGAGTTTCCACCTGCGAGCGGCGCTGAGATCGAAACCGAATTTAGAAAGAGCCGCGCTGCCGTCATCGCGCCGGAGCCCATCCCGGAGACGCTCGATATCAGGAAGTCCAGAGTCAAGAAAACGGACAGGTCAGCCTTTTTCATCATTTAGAAGACATTTCAAAACTCTCAAGGTCACTTTACAGTCACAGGAAAAGTTTTTTCTGCGGGTGAGCAGCGGAAGCCACACGCGCTAGCGTTCATTCAACCCGGAAGTAACTCAAATAGATAGAAAGCTAGCTAGCTAGCCAATAGATGGCTAGTAGATAGCTACCGAGACAGCCAGCTATCTAGCTAGCTATCCATTAGCGATATAGCCATCCTTCTAGCTAGCTAGCTAGCTATCTTGATTGCTATCTATTAGCTATCCATTAGATATCTAGATAGTACAATATTTAGTTTTTGTTTTGTTTTTTACTTCAAGATGGCGCCACAAGAGGATGAGGGATGAATGCCCAAACATTACAAAATAATTTGGAGCCGCCATTTTAGGAAAATACAAGTGACTTTATTGTACAGTGCAGTGTATTTCTTTCATTACAATACAATAGCACATTTATTATACATAGGATAAGGTATGTTGTGTGTAGTTTTAAGGCTTATTTAGTTGAAAAGTATATTTTATGGAAACCCGGGAACGGATTATTCCCATTTTAATGGTTTCCTATGGGAATTTTTTTTTTTGTGATACACACTTTTTGGCTTACACACTCTGTCTGGGAACCAATTAAGTTCGTAAGCTGAGTTCTCACTGTATCTCCATATGGAAAAGTTAAAGTGAATGCACTTTGTATCTCTTCTGGTCCTCGGCTTCCTTCTTTATCCAGGGGATCTTCTCTTTCTTCTCCATGGACTTCCACGTGTCCTCCATGGATGCCATATTGTGTCATTTCAGGCAGTTATTTAGTCTTCGTCCAACTTTTATGGAACAAAATTATCTTTTTTGACCGAAAAACAAAAATTAGGTCGTGAAAAATGTAATAATCAAATTAATAAAATAAAAACTCAGTTGACTCACAAGTTGAGTCAACTCTCGAGGGCCGTTATGAATTATGAATTTGAAGCCATTAGAATGTTTAATCCCCTCCACATATCACATATAGAGCGCACAACAAATTAACAAATAACTAGTTTTCAAATCTGAAGTCAATAATAATGACTGCTATTGTGGTTTACATCCAAAAATATGACATTTTGGTTCAGATATTAGCAAGCATCATGGAATTTCACAAGTTTGATTTGCTTTCGCGGGCCGAAAAAAATGATGTGGCGGGCCGGATTTAGCCCGCGGGCCTTGACTTTGACACCTGTGCTCTTGCGTATCCAGTGAGACCAACCTCATCGTGAAAGCCATCCAGAGGAACGACTTCCTCAGCCGACTGGACGATGAACAAATCGCCATGATGGTGGACCTCCTGGAAACGTCCAACGTCAGCCGCGGCGGCGAGGTCATCAAGGAAGGATCCGAAGGGGACAGCATGTACATCGTGGCAGGTGGGAGAACGCAACGATTTATCGATAAGTGATCAATTGTCAAACTGAGGAATACACTGGGTTGCAGCAAATTAATTTGATTAACAGATCGCTTTGTAAAGTAATTGTTCGTTGTCTGACGTCACATATTGCTAACATAACAATTTCCAGGTATAAACCGGCGGCCATTTATGGTGAGGCATTCGTTTGGTGTTTATGCTTTACAAGATGGCGGACAACCTTACCAATGAGAACCATGATGCATCTTTTGTTTCTCCATTTAGCCGGTGAGCTGCTCGTCACCCAAGCAGGCCGCGACCTCCGGACCTTGAGCAGCGGCGATGTCTTCGGGGAGTTGGCGATCTTGTACAACTGTAAACGAACGGCCACGGTGAAAGGTCAGCGGCGACATCCGCCATACTTTTGCGTTGGGAAGCTAATTGTTTCTGCGAGTGTCCTTGAGAGTTTTGAAAGGCGCTTATATCGGGACGTTTCGATGAAAAGGACTAAAAGCTAGCTAGCTATTTGCTAGCAGGCTATCTATCTGTATATCTATTAGCTATATAGATAGCTATTTGATATCTTTTAGCGAGCTGGCTAACTTTCTATCTATTTGAGTTACTTCCGGGGTGAGTGAACGCTGGCGCGTGTGGCTTCCGCTACTCACCCACAGAAAAACTTATCCTGTGACTGTAAAATGACCTTGAGAGTTTTGAAAGGTGCTTATAAATGAATCGTATTATTATTATTATACATTAAATGTATTATTATTATTATTATTATTAGATAATAAGAGTTGAATCAATAGCTGTATTTTGTTTTTCTACTTCTTTCTTTCCATTCCTCTTCCTTTGCTGCTGTGTTAACCGCGGGTAAAGTGAACGCTGATGCGAATGGTTGCCGCTGCTCACTCACACAAAAAAGTTCTTATCCCGTGACTGTAAAATGCCCTTGAGAGTTTTGAAAGGTGCTTAGAAATTAAATGGATTATTATTATTATTATTATTATTATTATTATATTAATAATATATATATATTATATATATATATATTATATATATATGCTTAGAAATTAAATGGATTATTATTATTATTATTATATTAATAATATATATTATATATTAATAATAATAATAATAATAATATAATAATATAATTATTATTATTATAATCCATTTAATTTCTAAGCACCTTTCAAAACTCTCAAGGACATTTTACAGTCACGGGATAAGAACTTTTTTTGTGGGTGAGCAGCGGCAAGAATAAGGAAAGCTAAATTTTTTGGTATGGTTATGTTTTATTATTATTATATTAATAATATATATATATATTATATATTATTATTAATAATAATAATAATAATAAACAAATGCATAAATAGATAAATAAATACATAAATAAATACATAAATAAATACATAAAGCACTTTTGACCTCCAAACACTAGATGGCACTAGCCAACTTTGCAATCTCCCCCTTGACAAGAATTCACATTAGTTTCCTTGCAGTAGAAGGAGAGCACCACTAGGTGGCACTATCAAGTGTCCCGATGCTTTATCAACTGATGATGAACAACACAGAAGAATAAGGGAAGCTAAATTTTTTGGTATGGTTATGTTTTTGTGTATTTTTTTTTGCATGCAGCAAAGACGGAGGTGCGTCTGTGGTGCATGGAGAGACAAACCTACAGGACCATCATCACCAACAAATCCAAGAAGAAACGAGAGGAGCTCCTGGGCTTTTTGAAGACGTGCGTCCACTGTTGTTCGCACTCAAAAGTATAGTGTTTGATCCAATGCTCACCCCTCCTCTGTCCACCTATTTTTTTCTTTTTAAGGTCTCGAACTCTGAAGGACCTCAATGATGTCCAATTATCCAAAATCATTGACTCCATGGAGGAGGTGCAGCCAACTTTGTTTTTTTCAAAATACCTAAAATACCATTTTTTTTAACAGTTGCTTTTTTTTCCAGGCAACCAAAGCGATAGCGTTAACTTTGCTGTGATTTTCTCACATATGTCGTCACCATCTTGTTTTTAGGTAAAGTACCAGAACAAAGACGTCATTGTCCGAGAGGGAGCAGAAGCAAACACTTTCTATATTATCCTGAAAGGAGAGGTATTGTTATCATTATTATTATTATTATTATTATTATTATTATTATTATTATTATTATTATTATTATTATTATTATTATTATAATTATTATTATTATTATTAATTTATTCTCTATATTTGCACCATATGCAGAATATATGTTGACACTGTGAATTCCCTCACATTAGGTGTTGGTGACAAAAAGTGTAAACGGGCTTCAGAAGCAGATTCGACGGATGGGGAAGGGCGAGCATTTTGGGGAACAAGCCCTCATACGGTAACCATAGCGACGTGTTGCATGCTCCCCAAATTCATCACGGACCTCGAGAGGAAACCATAATTACAATGTGGGCCGCGGCAATAAATAACTTTGACATCCCTGCTACAGTGGATAGCTTATCATATTATCAGGTGACAGAGTGAAAGTTTTTGGAATATATTTAATATAAAAATATTAAACTGGATTTTTTTCCAATTGAATTAATATAGGAAATATGATAATAATGATAATGATGATAACGATAACGATGACGATAATGATAATGATAATGATAATGATAAATTTCACTTCTAACCGCATTGCAAAACTCTCAAGGTCACTAACAGGAAGTACTTTATTTGAAATTGTTGAATATGTCACACAATTTTTAATTGTATTTATTGTGTCAACCACAACTTTGCCACTCATCGTTTGCTACTTTTCGTGTTTTGACAATGGTGGAATAAAATCTGCACGTTAAAATCGTCATGGAAACAGAGAGATAGAGAGAAACAGTGACCCGCTGCCTGCTCTGTTACTGCAATCCTTGTTTTTATTTTCCACGTCCCACAATTAGATTGTGAAGTACCATAACAATCAAATCTCTTTTTTTGTGTGTACTGCAGAGAAGTGTTAAGAACGGCCACCTGCACCGCTGACGGCCCCGTGACTTGCTTCTCTATCGACAAAGAGTAAGTCCACATGAGAAAAGGAACATAACATAATAATAATACATTTCATTTATAAGAACATATACACAACGATAAATTAGATTTTGCTGGAATTTTTGTAATCCAGAGGTGCCTTGAGATACAACTGCCTCAACTTGTGAATATCTATTAAGCTACTGGGAGAATTACGCCTCATGCATTTAACAGCTGCGTAGAGGAAAGCCTTGCTAGCTTAATGCTAATGGACATCCATGTTGCGGTTCTTTATAATAATATAATAATAATACATTATATTTATAAGCACCTTTCAAAAGTCTCAAGGTCACTTTACAGACACAGGATACGTTTTTCTGTGGGTGAGCAGCGGCAGCCACATGCGCCAGTGTTCACTCAACCCGGAAGTAACTTAAATAGATAGAAAGCTAGCCAGCCAGCTAATAGATAGCTGGTAGTTAGGTAGGTAGATAGGTAGGTAGCTAGCTATTGAGCTAGCTAGCTACACAGCTAGCTCGATAACTAGATTGAGTGAGTGACCTTAAAACTGATCTAATGCAGGCAGAACACAAAACTGTACGCAATCATATACTCTTAATCGTGTGGGTAGAACGTCTGGTACTAGTGCCGCACTGATGAGTTCATCCAGAAGTTAAACGGAAAATATTGATTTTAGTGTTCTGACCTTGTATCTAAGGCGCCGTCGATTATGTCTAAATACTACATTTATTTTCCATCTGATTTGTTTATTTCTGACTCCTGTCTTTCAAGGGTGTTTGAGGAGACCATCCCCGTCGAGCACTTGGAGCTGTTTGACGAGTATGCATTTTGCTTCTTTATTATCCGTCTTGTAAAAAATGATGAATTTCACATCTGTTTTCGTTATTAGCACCAAAATGCTGCAGGAGGCACAAGCTCCAGAAAAGTCCAGGTGAGAGGCTGTTATTTTTGGCTAACAAACCATCCACTGTTAGCATAACAGGGTTGATAATCTGCATTTTTTGGTCTATTGTAGCCCCAAGGCCACTCTGAGATTTAAAGACCTGGTCCCCGTGTTGTACCAGGAGGGCCGCTACCAAGGGGACCCGGTTACTCTCGGAGTCGGAGGGTTCGGGCGCGTCGAACTGGTACCTTGTCTGGTTTTGCGATATTTGCTGGATTGGGATTCTATCGGCGTAAATGAAGCGTTGTCTTTTTTTTTTTTCTTTGTTTCTGAAGATGACCACGTTGAACCATGGGAAGTATTACGCCATGAAGCGAGTGAGTAAGAAACACATCGTTGCCAAGAGACAGGAAGAGCACATGTTGTTTGAGAAGAAGATTCTCAAAGCCATCCAGTGTGACTTCATTGTCAGGTAAAATGTTTTGTTTTTATTGAAATTAGAAAAAAGTTGTTCATTTATTTATTTTCATTTTATTGCAACCATAAAAATAAAGGGTGCTGCATTCAAATGTTATCACCAACATGTCTTTTTTTTTTTCAGACTACACGCTGCATTCAAAGACACTCGTTACATTTACATGGTGATGGAGTTCTGTGGTGGAGGCGAAATCTGGACCAAACTCAAAGAAGTGTGAGTGGAAACAAACACACTGAAATGACAACCGACGCCACCAGACAAGTTGTTTCCATAATTTGTAAAATCACGTCAAATGACTTCTACTGAGCGTATTTTACAAAGATTCCACCACATCTCGCTATATTTTACGTTTTAAGACACGCACTGAATATTCAGGAAGTCTTGTTTTTGAGTTGGTGACGATGCCCTAAGTGACGTCACGGAGGGAACGCCCCTGACCGAGAAAGCGATACACAATGCATTTTGGGTACTTTGTTTGGTCAGAAAACTTAGTATTGATGGCGAAATTAGAAGGAAAACACATAAATAACACGACAATGAATCGTTGTGTGTTGCACCACGACTACTATTTGATACTAGTTGACACAAATTCCCAGTAGACAAATCAGCCCATTTCCAACGGAGCTTGGGCGCCATCTTGTGCATTTTCTGGTATGCTACATTTCAGTCCAGATGCCTCAAAATGACACGGAATGACTTATTTAATCGATTGCAAACGTTTATGCTTTCCTCTTCAGAACTATTTGAATCATATTCATAACTGGATGAGTGACAAGAAAGCATCTTCTCTGAATCTCAAGCCATTGTTTTGATTCTCGAGCAAGGCAAGACGTCTTGGCGTGATGTCACGAACAAGGGGGCGGGACTTTCTGAAACTGGCCATTTCCGGGTTAATTTTAAAGTTGTTTTTGCTCACTTTCAGTCATTTTTATTGGTGTTTTTCATTTGACTAAAAATATCAGCCTGCGTGTTTTGGGTATTTTAGATGCTAGAAAACGTTTTTCTGATGTCAGTCAGGAAACAAAAAAATGGTGTCGGTTGTTCTTTAAGCATATTATTGTACGTATTGATACAAAAAAAAAAATGCAGTATGTATTTTCTGGTTAGAGGGCGTTTTGACGAACAGATTGCCATTTTCTGCACGGCGTGCGTGGTGGAAGCCTACGCCTACCTCCACAAAAAGAGCATCATGTACCGAGACCTCAAGCCCGAAAACCTCATATTGGACGTGCGCGGTTACGTCAAACTGGTCGGTTCTGTTCCACCCATCAATTTCTCCACGCTATCATATTTTATTGATCACATGGATTTTATATTCATCTCACCTAGGTGGACTTTGGCTTTGCCAGAGAATTAGTGCGTGGTGAGAAGACATACTCCTTTGTCGGTACTCCTGAGTACATGGCCCCCGAGATCATTAAGAACCAGGGACATGACTTTGCTGTTGACTTCTGGTCACTCGGCATCCTTATTTTTGAGTTACTGGTTGGAAGGTACATTGAGGGGGGGGGGGGGGGGGGGAAGTGCCAAAAAATGCACTCCTTGCTTTTCGAGTTGCAACTTTTATTCATGTAACCAAACCACGTTATTGAGTAAACCCTGTGTTAAATTGATTAGTTTTTTTCCTGTTTGTTTCTTATAACAATTTTAGTCAGTCTTATTTTACGTATTATAGGACAACACAAATTATACAAATGCCAGGTGACTTATGTTCCCAGTTTGTGTGTTTATTTGTGTATAAATAAATAAATAAATAAATAAATAAATAAATACACTAATAAATAAATACACAAATAAATAAATAAAATCACAAATTCTTAAATTCATAAATAAACAAACATAAAAAACACACATAAATACATAAATAAATAAATGAATGCATGAATGAATGAATGAATGAATGAATGAATGAATGAATGAATGAATGAATGAATGAATGAATGGACGGACGGACGGATAGATGAATAGATTAATGAATAGATGAATAAATGACTGAATAAAAAAAAGAAATAAGATAACTAAAAAAAATATTTAAATAATAAATCACAAAATAAAATAAGTAAGAAAATAAATAACCAATTAAATAATACATTAAATAGTAAATTAAACAATAAATACAAAACAAGAAATACAGAATAAAATGCACATAATACAGAGTAAAAAATACAGAGTAAAAAATACATTAAAAATACAAAATTAAACATACAAAATTAAAAATACACATTGAAAAATAATAAATACAAAATAAAGAAAGAAATAATGAGCGATGTCGGCGGAAGATGGCAGCAAGGAAATACATATGTATTTTTTGTGCCTTTGTAGGTTTCTTCTCTCCACTCCTATGCCATCTGAATTAATCTCTTTCTACTCGCATGTTTTATTCCCGGGAACGATCAAGTCCTCCCTTTTCAAGCTCGGAGCCTCAGAAGATTTATGCTAAGATCCTTGACGGCGTTCTGAAGTATCCTCCCTACTTAAGCGAGGCAGCCAAGTCAATCATCAGTAAATTGTGCAGGTAGGACCAACGTGCTCCAAAGAGTCTTCTTCTTTTTTTAAAAAAGTCTTCATTAATTTATTCATTTGTTGTTGTGGCAGACCACGGCCCGGTCAGAGGTTGGGAAATACCAAGAATGGCATCAAAGATGTCCGACATCACAGGTTACAACGCAAACAAATCTGTCTTGTACTCATTGTTTTTTTTAAGAGTCATTATCCATCATCGAGTTTGCAGAAAATGCAGCAAAATACTCGAGTCTCCATGTTTGATTTTTTTTTGCAGACACTTTAAGTCATTTTTTGACAAAAAATATCAGCCTTTGTGTTTTGGGTATTTTAGATGCTACAAAGTGTTTTTCTGATGTCAGTTAGGAAACAAAAAAGTGATGTCGGTTGTCCTTTAAGGCTGATGTGTTTCTTCCCGCAGGTGGTTCAGTAATATGAACTGGCATAAGCTACGCATGGCTCAGTTAGACGCGCCCACGGTCCGGCTAATACGCAAGGTGTTGTTTTTTTTTTTTTTAATGAATCCGTATGGGAAAAAAAACCATACACTTTAATATGTCATTATTCCCGTTCTAAATGTCTTTTTTTCTTTGTCACCTTAAGGGCCCTTGCTACATCAATTTCGACCGCTTCCCTCAGGACCAGACTAAAGCTGAGGAGGAGTTCTCAGGTTGGGACCGAAACTTCTAACCTGTAAAGAGACTGCATACTCGATGCGTATCGAAATATGATGGAATTACCTCATTTGTATGAGAAATGGGGAATCCTGTATGTTGAGGTGAAAACAACTTAGGGGGAAAAAAATACACAACAGAGCCACTGTCATATATTCTTCATCTGCTACAAAGAACTATTAATATTAGTGCCGCGCCGAGGAGCTGAGATCCTTCCAATGTACAGTGTATATCCCGTGTCACAATGGGTTTGATTCCACGTCCGTGTATAGATTTCATGCTCTCAAAATGGAGTCATGAAAATTGCAATGAATTGTGACATCATTGGTCAAAATTTTATGCTCACCTTTTTTCCCCATTTTTTTTCTGGCTTTAACAAAACAAAGACAATCCTGCCAAATGTGAGTTTTCCTTCATGCTAAATGACTGCTTGAACGATATGGTCGGGTGTTTTGTTGTTATTGTCCTGTTTTGTGTACAGAGTATTTTCATAGCTGTCGCATAACTAAAGAAGGTATTTGGAGTAAGGAAACCTGTCATTTTTGTTAACCATTAAATTGTTTAATATAATTTAAATGTAACTTTAAATTGAGAGCTTGCTCTTAATTTTAATTCTAACTTTTAACGTTTATTTTTTAGGTTCAAATTTTGATCTTTAATCTTTATAATCTGAATTTTCCACTTTCATTTTCAACTTTTAAACTATTTTTTTTCAACGAATGTTAACAAGGTAATGTTGATGTTTAATTAATTATCTGATGAAATTTATTTGGAGTGAAATTAAATTATGTCATTTTTATTTCATGTTTGAATGGATTTATTTTAGGTCATAGATTTCCCCCGAGATTGACCGCTTAACGCCACAGGCCAGTTAATTTTAGTATAATTTATGTGAGAGGTAAGTGTTTCTTTGCCTTATATTGTGCAGCAAATACAACAGTTAAAATGTTTGCACTCGAAACATATTTTTTTCCAGTCTCTAAAACTTTGTAATTTGAAAATTTGTATTCCTTTCTATTTGCCGTAAATCCGAATCCTGTTTGTTTCGTCGCGACACCGCCGTAAACCGGAAGCTCGGTTTCACACTAAAGAACACTTCCGCGACGATCATCACGACCCATTTCCGCCCTCAAGTGGACAGAAAAAACAGCACTTACAAGCTTGTCACTTTTATTCAAATACAAAACAGATATGACGTGTTGGATACGTTTAGATTTCATTCACAGCGTGATTTGAATTTATTTTGGAGTACTGTGCTGTATTTTGGACGGTTTTATGTTAAATGATAAAATACATGAACGTGAGAACTGCTTGTATTCAAATTAGCTCCTGTCAAAGTAGTGGTGGGCTGACTCATATTTACCAGTGAGCAAGTATCACAGCTGTGTGTGCAGTTACATCGCTTACCGATTTAAAAAAAACATACTTTACTTAAAAAATTCCTGCGTGGTGGAAAGTCCAACTTGTCGGAGTGGATTGGCGATGGCTCCATGGTTAATTTTCTTCATTTAATGGTGAGGAGTTAATGTTGACAGTGTGTGTTTGAGATAATTATTGGTGGTTAGCTAACCCGATTTTGGCTGATAACAGTATCTCGGTGACATTTGATTATTTGAAAATGTTTATCGTTTAAGAAGATAGTTCTCATGACATATAAAGCAACGCGAAAAGAAAGCCGAAAGTGTAGAACTGTGGACAAAAACGACGAGTTAAACACAGGGTGTACTATACTTGTTCGTGTTCATTCGCAATTTCTTTCG
This sequence comes from Hippocampus bargibanti, assembly GCF_051943395.1. Lineage (NCBI taxonomy): Eukaryota > Metazoa > Chordata > Actinopteri > Syngnathiformes > Syngnathidae > Hippocampus > Hippocampus bargibanti. The sequence continues at coordinate 3,465,915 of NC_142752.1, forward strand.
GAATAACCTCGACAGTATCAAAATCCTAATGCGTACGCGGTATGTGATATATCTAAAGTTATTTATATTCGTACTCAGTTCTTGTCGACGTTAACATGTTTACATGGTTAGCTAATATAGGCTCATCCACAACTTCCACAGGCCAATGGACACATCCCGAGGTTTTCCTGAGTGCCCAAGCCCGGGTGAAACGCCAGCCAGGCGCCCGAGTGTCTCGCCCCATCCCGCTTCTGGAAGTGCACCGCCATCTATTGGCTGACATCCATCATGACAGGTAAGATTTGATGACAAACCCAAGCTTCATTAAGAACCTGTCATATTTAATGAATATAACAGCATTTGACGTTGTACCCCGGGTTTTTCCTCGGACTCCCTAAAATATATGTTAGTTTGATGACTCAAAAATATTTTTATAATGTGAATAGGAGTACTGTCAAGGTTAAAACTTTTAGAGCCACATGCTGACCAATCGTATGCAGGGAAAACTTAGCTTCAAGATTTGCGACTGTAAATAAATATTCAACAGGTTAACCATTGTAATAGATTACCAATATGCGAGTATTGTTATCTTTGAGTGCCATACCCATTGAATGCATGTTTTCAGTTGTCGGTGGGTGTCCGTACCCAGCACTCTTTTGTCCCTCCCTGGTCCAGAGTGACACTTGGAGCTATAGAGAAGCCCATTGTATCAGTGAGATGTTTATCAATGAGTTACAGTGGAAAGCGTTGACAGAGCGAGAGAGAGACAGAGAGTGTGCAAAGCTGGCCAACTAATCGCTAATCTCTCCCATTAATGCGGTCAACCTGCTTATGTGGTGAATATTAATGATTTAAGGGCAGTTGGCACGGCTGGGGGCTTTCTTGTATTATCTGGAGCAAATTGGTGAGGTTGTAGATTGATTTGGCTGCTATGACCTTACACGTACCCACGCCTGTCGATCTCCCGGCCTCTCAGAGGCTGGCACTGGACTGTCGAACGCTTCTTGACCATCGTGTTGGCAAAGGTAAATGGGGTTCTTAGCATCCATTGCACAGAATTGGTTTCACATGTTATTGCATCTTGTATCTTGCTGAGTGGTGAAGGTTTGCGGATTTTTGCGGACATAATAAATGTTGGTTGGGTTTCATTCGCAAACAATTTTAACTTTGTTGTTGCCATCAACTCCCAAAAAATAGCAATTTTCTTGTGTACTATTATAAAAAAACTGAGCATTGACTGTAATGCATATTATTGCAAATTAACCCTTTTAGGGATACGACAGTGGACAGCTTGTCATGTCATCAAGTTACAGGGTGCATGAAAGGCTTAAAGGACAACCGACGTCACTTTTTTGTTTCTTAACGGACCCTAGAAAAACGTTTTATAGCATCTAAAATACCCAAAACGCGCAGTATGATATTTTTAGTCAAATGCAAAACACCAATAAAATGACTTAAAGTTTCCAAAATCTGCAAAAAAGATGAGCTGCGAATTGGGCATTTTCAGAAAGTCCCGCCCCCAGTTCGTGACGTCACGCCAAGACGTCTTGCATTGCTGGAGAATCCAAACAATGGCTTCAGATTCCGAGAATATGCTTTCTTGTTCCACATCCAGTTATGAATATGATTCAAATAGTTCTAAAGGGGAAAGCATACATGTTTGCAATCGATTAAAGAATTTATTCCATGTCATTTTGAGGCATCTGCAATGTCGCGTCCCAGAAAAGAGGCAGAAAAATGGCGACCAGCTCCTGTGAGGAATGAATCAGCCCGTTTCCACAGGCTGATAAATTCCTTCCATGGAGCTTGGACGCCCTCTTCTAGCGGCTTTTGGGTGCAACACGAGGTTTTCAGACCAAACAAGTACAGCAAAATACATTGACGTGATGGAAGGACTGCTACAATGTCTTTTTTTCGGTCAGGGGCATTCCTTTAGTGACGTCACGTACGGACTCGTCACGAACTCAAAAACAAGACTTCCTGAATATTCAGCGCGATTCTTAAAACGTAAAATATATCGATATGCGATGGAATCTTATTAAAATACGCTCAGTAGAAGTTATTTGAAGCCATTTTACAAATTATGGACACAACTTGTCCGGAGACGTCGGTTGTCCTTTAATATTGCAAGTAAATACCCCCCAGATTGATACTTTACAAATGTCTTACTTAGTTGTCACTGCTATTGAGTAGATAATCACTTCTTGGCAGCATGTGAACAACTGCTGTTCTCTCTTGGGGCTCCCTTATGTAATCGCACATTGTTTATCGTTTATTATTATTTTTAACACGGATGCTTGGGACATAAGCAAGGACATTTTCGAGAGGTCTGAACGCTTCCTCTCATTCACATCGACGTTGCAATGCAGTAGAGTGTGGATTTCAAATCGCTCAGGCTGCAACATAGAAGTAAAAACATACATCGCTATAAATAATTTATTTATTAACACAGTATGTTCATTTTTTTATTCTGTTTACATACTCAGCGCTTAAGACAGGGTTGAGACAAGGAGATGGCGTGGGCGGGAAGTATTTTGATATGCTGTCCTAATTTCACCTAAGGGTACATTATGTAGAGCGTGTGTGTATTATTATTTTTGGATGGGGGGTGTGTGTGTGTTGCTGAAGACAAACAGGAAAATCCAAGGTCATCACAGCATGATTCTATGTGACGTCGCCGACCAGCCCCCCTTTTTGTGAGCATCTGCGAAGCCTCTGCACCAATCGCCGTGCGCCTTTCTATGTCTTTTAGCTCCAAGCACACGTGCTTGCAGCCAGGCATTAATCCCCAAGTCTGTGTGTGTATATGCGTGTGCATGTGTTTGCATGTGTGTGTGTGTGCAGCACACTGACAGCAGTTTGCGTATGTCAGTGCGAGCGCACGAGTGAGTGAACCTGCTCAAAGCAAACACGAGCGGCGGAAGCAGCGGCACTCCAGCGTCACGTTCGATGTACGGTAAGAAAAAAAAACTGATCGTATCATCCATCGTGAGGATTGAACCCCCCGCCGGCAGCCTGCTTGTCTGCATTCCCCAAACGCGCTCTTCTCGCACACGCGCGAGTTTTATATCGGCTTGCAAATGAATTCGTTTTGATGTTTAATTTTAGGCTTGCTCATCAAATTTTTCATTGGATGTGGCTACTTTGCCTTGCACTGCGCAATTGCATTGTGGTCAGTGAAACTATTCCATGATGTGGATAGTAGTTAACAGTGGGCTGCTACTAAGAAGCATCTGGTGCTGCTGTGTTTTATTTTATTTTATTTTATTTTGTATTTGTACATTTCGCCCCTTTAATGATGTATCAGATTTCATAGCAAGCGCATCTTGGGAACATCAAGATTTAATTTGGACAAGGACTCCCTTTCAAAAGTTCTCCACGCTACTAAAACATTGCAGTCCGAGCGCGCTTGTTGACATCCAACTTGTACTAAATTTCAAAAACAAACATTCCCCGAGGTGCCAATTTCGAGTGAATTAAGATGTCGCAAGCCTACTGTTTTGCCGTCATAAAAGGGAAAGTACAAAGCCACATTTTCACATTATCGACTGTCACAAAAATGTGAAGAGGTCAACTCTTGGCTCTTTGTGTGACTGAGTTTTAGTCATCCGTGGACAAACTTGTTACGTCTCTCAAATCATCTTTCCCCATTGAAATGAATAGATATGCGATTAATCCGTTCAAGTCTCCCCTAACAATCTATAAATGTAAATTTTTTTAAATCATAAAAATAGCAGATATACGATGTTACTAATCACATCATTACATAGAATGTACAGAATTCAACAGTTTATTGATCATGACCAATTCATTGGATGAGATGTCTATTGACCACTTGGGAGCAGTACAATAAAGTCACGCAGGCATAAACTGATAACAGTTTCTGATCTCTTATAGGTGACTCTAAACTGTGTGTCTTTGTCATGGACTATTTTTTTGATAGATGCCTATGAGTATTTTCACATTGTCGGTCTACATTAGTATTGAAATACCTGCTGCTTAATTTATTATGATATAGCCCCGTCAATGCTGTTCATGAAATGAAGTGAAACTACCAATCGTTCGAAAAACTATGGATGGATAGGAACCATTTGTAGCTTGATATGATATACAATTACGCTAAATGCAGTTTTGAAAGGATTTTTTAAAGGCGCTTAGAAATTACAGTAAAGTCTCGTTATATCGATATCGGATATATCGATAGTCCCGGTTATATCGATACTATTTCTATGCACACACGTAGAAAATTACATGCAAACAGGGTCGGATATATCGATAGTCCCGGTTATATCGATATTTTTTCGGACTCCCTTGAATATCGATATAACGAGACTTTACTGTACATGTATTATTATTATTGTTATTATTAAACCCCCACATACACACATCCTGGAATATGTCCTCCATTGTTTGCTGAAAATCTAGTCGATTGGTTTTGTAGATATCAAATATTTTGTTATTCGGATAGAAAGTGCTGTACAGTATATTTACTATATCTTACCATCTGCATGATAAAATTAGTCATCATCAGTTTTTACTCCTTTTCTGGGTCAGTGGTAATCACCAGGCATTACATTTTTGCTCGTACTCATTCGCATTGGCGGTGTTAACTGGAAAAACTCACTCAAAAATTCAAGATAAAAATAGAAAGTAAGCATTGAACTGTGCTTTAGTTTGTGATTAATTGTGACTCATAATGTGTCTGCTTTGGCTGTTTGTCAATGCAATGTGTGTCTTTCTCTCTTTTTCTACCACCCACTCTGAATTAGTTCCATGCCTCGAAATATGTACGCTGAAGAGGCAGATCGTGACCAAGGCGCGTTTTAATGGATGGCATCGGATGCCGAGTGGAAGTCTCATTTCATCCCCACATGTCGTTTTAGCTTTGCTCGCCACTTCCCGGCGTCAACCGCACCACAAGCATCATTATCACCATCATCTTCATCATTCTCCTCCTCCAGTCTTTCAATTGCTTTATAGCTTCCCACAACTCTTCCTGCGCCATGGTGTGTACATGTGTGTGTTGAAGTCGCTTTTTGAATCGAAGACGAAGTTAAACTGTGGGAGTTGACCTCTCAGTAACCCGTCTTTTCAAACTTGTTTCTCGGGAAGCAGGTGCGACGACATTTCTTTGGCAGATTACATTCACGGTTTTTATTATTCCTCTTGAATTCTCCATCTGTCTATTCTCTCTTACTCGCGCTCCCTGGAAGCTCTTCATGACTCATCACTGCAGGAGTTCTTCAACCAACCATAATACAGCAGTCGGTGACTCCCACGTCAACCCAAAAAAAACATAGGAAGACTGCAATGTTTGTTCTTGGCAAGGCCGTCTTTGTTACACAAGACGGATGGTGGAAAAAGCAAAGCAGGGAGCGGAAGAGCAACTGCGCTTGAACATCAGTTGGACTGAATTGTCCTTAGGAGCTGCAATTTACGGTTATTTTATCCTCAATGAGTGTCTCGGTCATTTTCTGTCCCATAATCCTTTAATCAGATTCAAAACATGTTTGAATGTCCTTCCCTTTATTATAAACAAATGAGGTGTTAATTCAAATTCAAAAACGCGTACATTTAGTACCACTCAACTCGTTTGGTGTAGAACATGAGCAAATATGTTGATCGTTGTTTTGTCAAATCAAAACAGATGTTTGCAACTATCTGATTTGGAGTCAACACAAAGGTAATGAATCCGCCATACGAAACGGAGACTGTTTATTGTTGAGATGTTGAAATTCAAGGGAATTTGGACTTTTTCAAATTTGACAAGGTCGCAAAACAATCGAGTTTATGACTGTTAAAAAAAGAATTGCCTCATGACAACATTTTGTGACTACTGCAGTTGTTTTTACTCTCTCTACTCTACTTTTTGCATTATCGATAGTAAGGCGGCTTCATTCAGTCAGGATCTCAAAACCCAGTAAATAGTAGGTGGGTAAAAATCATCACCAAAACTTCTGATGTTGACTGAGCAAAGGGAATGCGGTATTAGTCACGTTATTCAGACTATTCTATTCGGAATGGTGCTTTCTGCTATCTCTGTATTTCTCTTTATTTCCTGTATATGGTAGTTGTCCATCTTAAGTGCTTAGTTACAGCTTCAGCAGTTGTGAAAGTGCTATTTAAATCAATATGTTTTGTATTGTATTGTAATTCCTAACATGACCACATTACTTTCTTCATCGTTTACAACTGTTGCGCTACGTCCCAACATGAATGACAAATAATGCCGCCGCCTTGCTTTTAAAATTCCTGTCACATGACCGATATTTTGTGTCTCCCGACTTTAGGGGTGTGCGGTTGTTGCGGGGCTCTCAGGCCTCGCTACAAGAGGCTGGTGGACAACATCTTCCCTGAAGACCCGGAGGTGAGGGGCTCAGATGGGAACTTGGCATGACATTTAGATGAAAGAACCGATTCCGTTCCCTGACTACGGTCTTAACTCAAAACACTCTTATCTCAAATCTAAATTGCTCCCGATAATAGAAGAAAAAATCAGAATTGACTTGCATGTGTATATAGGCTACTGGTAAATGTCTCAATAATCTGCAGCAATATTGGTCTTTTGGGCAGAGGATAAAGAATATGTGTTTGAGAATCATCTTCCTTTAAAGGACAACAGACACTATTTTTTTGTTACCTAACTGACATCAGAATTTTTTTTTATAGCATCTAAAATACCCAAAACACACAGGCTGATATTTTTAGTCAAATGCAAAGCACCAATAAAAATGACTTAAAGTGTGGTAAAACTGCAAAAAAATGAGCTGCAAATTGGGGATTTTCAGAAAGTCCCGCCCACAGTTTGTGACGTCACGCCAAGAAGTCTTGCCTTGCTCGAGAATCAAACAATGGCCTCAGATTCGGAGAAGATGCTTTCTTGTTACTCATCCAGTTATGAATATGATTCAAATAGTTCTGAAGAGGAAAGCATACATATTTGCAATCGATTAAAGAAATCCTTCCGGGTCATTTTGAGGCGTCAGGACTGATGTGTAACGTCCCAGAAAATGCAGAAGATATTGCCCAAGCTCCGTTGGAAATGGGCTGATTTGTCTGCTGGGAAATTGTGTCAGCGAATATCAAATAGTTGTCTTGGTGCAACACACAACGATTCACCATCGCGTTATTTATGTGTTTTCCTTCTAATTTCGCCATCAACACGAAGTTTTCAGACCAAACAAAGTACCCAAAATGCATTGTGTGCCGCTTTCTCGGTCAGGGGCGTTCCAAACATGACATCACGTCAGGCATCGTCATCAACTTGAAAACAAGACTTCCTGAATATTCAGTGCGAGTTTTAAAACATAAAAAAAATATATATATGCGGTGGAATCTTTGTAAAATACACTCAGTAGAAGTCATTTGAAGTGATTTTACAAATTATGGACACAACTTGTCCAAAGGCGTTGGTTGTCCTTTAAGCACCACAATCCAGCGACACAGATGCTTTTTGTCAACCCATCATTGGCCTTTCCCGTTACATGTTAGCAATCATCTAGTGGCAAAATGTTGTTTGTTTTTAATGAATGTCTTTGGTTTTTGAACTGAAATTCGAATCGTTGCTGCCTTCATGTTGAATTTGGCATCCTAACCAGGAGTGTCATTGAACAGCTTGAAGTCTGCGTTATAATAAACAGAGTAGACGTAATGCAGTTAAAAGCAAAGGTCAACATGTGAAGATAATTTGTGTCGTCAGAAGTGGACTATCGGGCAAACCACACATTGTCATTGTTAATTGCAAACGCAGATCTGTGTCCAGTAACTTCTGGAGAAAATTAGCACTTTTCGTACAGATTAAATTGTTTCAGTGAGTTCCGCTTCCGGAACAATTTCCTCATCAGATGTCAGGGCCCACACGGTCGAACAGGGAATTGGCCATGTTTCCCTTCCTTGACTTTGACGCCTGGATTTTTCTTTTTCATACATTTCCTCTAAATTCATCTCCCAAGCCGTCAAGTCGGGAACTGGACGAGAAAAGACTCCTGTCACAATATTTATTCGTAAATTAGGTTACTGTTGTTCTTAAAATATCTTCTTTCAAAACGATATCACAGTGATGCATAATGACTGTACTGACAAAGTAGGTCTAAGAAGTGGAAGATAATTATTTTTTTTATATACAGTAAAGTCTCGTTATATCGATATCGGATATATCGATAGTCCCGGTTATATCGATACTATTTCTATGGACGCACAGAGAAAATTACATGCAAACAGGGTCGGATATATCGATAGTCCCGGTTATATCGATATTTTTTCGGACTCCCTTGAATATCGATATAACGAGACTTTACTGTATTTATTTTCCAGGATGGATTGGTGAAGGCCAACATGGAGAAACTGACATTTTACGCCCTGTCGGCTCCAGAGAAGCTAGACCGCATCGGAGCGTATTTGTCTGAGCGCTTGTCGAGGGACGTGGCGCGGCACAGATATGGGTGAGCGTCACCTGTCAGTTTTCTGAGTTTCTTTGTATTAAAAAATGCCACGTTTGGCAATGGTGTCATGTCAATAGAGCTTCATAATTCAACATTTAATTCCAGCAATTAAGCCTTGTGATCTGAAGACAAAGAAAGTATTTTCTGTCATGAAATCCCCCTGGAATTGCCTTTGCTTTTTTACACAGAATTCAATAAAGCAAGACTATCTAAAAATAGCAACATCTGATGACAAAAAAAAAAAAATGAAATAAAGAAATAATCCATCCGGTGCAGTGAAGAGCTGTCAAGTGTTCAACTTCACATCGCGGCGTTGGCATCGCAAAATTCTCGAGACACAAATACTATCTATACTACCTGTCAGGTTGAAGCTTATGCAATAAAATTCTTTCCATGTCATGGAAAATACTAGAAAGCAAAATCCTACAAAGCAACGAAAATTAAGGCCTTAAAATGCCAACTAATGGTCATCTACTTGTGTAAATTACAACCGAAAATTATTTTACATATATATTCTATATTTGGGGAGGTGTATTATAACTCAATCACTACCATCTGTTTTTACATAATTTCCCCAAATTGCCAACATTTGGATTTATCTTGAAAGACCAGCAAAATATTCAGTTTCGTGTCTATCTAATAAAAAAAAAGTCTTTTCTCTATCCTTTTACCAGAAACAGCACATTTTGAAACAAAAGTATTTTGTTCGAAGAAACATGTCAAGTTTGACGTCGCAACATTCATAGTTTTGGAAGACATAAAACCAAATTGAGAAAAAGCTTTTGATGGCCAACTAATTATTTACAAGAATGCAACCAAAAAATGTGCCATGACTGACACGGACTCTCACCGCAAATGGCTCGAGATGATTATCAGTGGCATTTTGGCTTTTTTTTTTTTTATATATTCTACAAGGCTTTTTGGGATTTTTTTCCCTTCACTTCATGTACAATGTTAACTTTTCTCACGAACACAACACACACATGTTCAAATTTTGTCTGACCTCCATTTTTCTCCCTCATGATCGATGTAAAATTAGCCTGGTAAATTTGAACTTCACCTCTTGAATCCAAAGAGACGCTCATGTTACCATCTCATTTTTTTTGACAGCTTTTTGAAAAATTAATATCGCCTTGTGTTGCCGTGTTGTCTCCTTTGCTTCAGTTACGTCTGCATCGCTATGGAAGCGTTGGACCAGCTGTTGATGGCCTGCCACTGCCAGAGCATCAACCTGTTCGTGGAAAGCTTTCTCAAGATGGTCCGCAAGCTGCTGGAGTCCGACAAGCCTAGTCTGCAGATTCTGGGAACCAATTCGGTCAGTCGCTATTTTTTTTTTTGAATAATATCTATCCATCCATGAAAAATGTTGATTTCTTGTTTTTGGGTGGTGCAGTTTTACACGTAAATGACATTCGAAAAGCAACTGTCTAATTTTGTGGAGCTTTTTTTGGGCAAGGGGCAGGTTAATCCTAGCAATTTGAAGAGTTGTATTAAAATAAAAAAATGACCAAGTGAACAATTATTATTTCAAAAAAACGTCACCAGAATCCTAAGAATAAAAATCAATACATAAAAATAATAATTTATCCAATTCTCTAAGCAGCCTGGTAACAAATAAACCACAGACGTATAGTTGTGGAGCACTCTTTGAGTGGATGTTTTTCATTCATCCTATGTTAGAAGTCATTTTTTGATTGAGAAATACAGACCGAAGGAGGTCGTCACTCGCCATCCGCTGGGTCAGGAGAGGATGCTGAAAGGAAATGAGGTTAGCTGCAAAGACAGGCGGCCATCCACACAGATTGACAAGGCACGCCACCATTTCGTTTATAATCTTCCTGGCAGACATCTCACTCTCGTGCACATTGTCCTCAAGGTTTTGACACCGATGTGCATCACAGAGCAATTTCCCTCCACTTCAAAGCTTATTAATGAGAGAGGGATGTGATGCTAAATGTCAGGAATGTTTTAATGAGGTCCTTGAGTGGCCCCATGACATGCCCCCCCGAGACCGTCTTCCATGACTCCTTGCTCCATGCTTTTCACTCTTATGTTTTATGTAACAAGGTTTTGATGTTTTTATAGTCACCGTGAAATTGAATAATCAGTAATCAGTAATTTCATCTGTGCTGTATGTCATGCATATTAGCATATTTGACAATAAAGCTGACTTTGACTTTGACTTTTTGACTTTGAATGCAATTTTGATTGCGGTTATTCGCATTGGAAGACATGCTGATTGGTGTGAGGCCCTTTTGGACCTCCAGTGGGACCTCCATCTAATCAAAGTTGACACTTGTTCTTGTTCTCATTCAGTTTGTGAAGTTTGCCAACATAGAGGAGGACACGCCGTCCTACCACCGCAGTTATGACTTCTTCGTGTCGCGTTTCAGCGAAATGTGTCACTCTGGTTATGAAGACCCCGACATTCGCACCAAGTGAGTAGATTGAATTGGATTAGCATTTATTAGTCTCGCTGTGGGGACATTTAGATTTCACAGCAGCAAAGTTATGAAACAAGAGTAAAGGAAGAAGTACAAAAACAAAATACAGGACATGCTGTAAAGGCAGCCACTCTTGAAGTAAAAAAAAAAAAAACCTAGAAAAATAAAAGACACATTCAGTCATTCAATCTCAATAACTTTGTGTAACGTCTTTGTTATATGAAGCAGTTTGAGATGAAAGAGGAGAAGATCAAAGCATCCTTTTCACCAGTGGATTAGGGACGTCATGGGTGAAATGTGCACATCTAGTAGAAGCAAAATGTTGAAAGCAAACACAAGGCTATAGCATCCATTGACAAAAGAAGATTGTCTCACATCTTCTGTCCCACGTAAATCCGCTTCAATTCCAAGCCGCGACAGTTCCACACACAAACACAGGATGCTGTAGAATTCAAAGATTTTTTTTCTAGTCTGGCAGTGGTTTGAAATTCCAAGATTTGTTTGACAATCCAAACTTGGCTGACAACCGGAATGCTTTGTTGGCTTACAAATCTCATATTTGCTTGCTCCCAGGATCCGGATGGCGGGCATCAAGGGTCTCCAAGGCGTGGTTAGGAAGACTGTGAACGACGAGCTTCAGGCGAACATCTGGGATCCTCAGCACATGGACAAGATCGTCCCGTCTCTGCTGTTCAACTTGCAGAGTAGTGAGCGCACAGAAAGGTTAGATTTGCCTCATGGGCTAACAGACTTTCCTCAGCTTTATTTAGCTTTGTTGCAACTTTTTAAAACCGAGAATCTATGGGAACTAATATGCCATGGCGCAATGGCTGAGAATCAGTCATTCGAACAAAAGCATATTGCGGCGTGTTTTTCAGAGAAAGTTTTTGTGTCTTCCCGCAGGATTGAAACTCATAATTATGGTGTCACATGCTGTTGTTGGGTTGATTTAAAAAAAAAATGCTGCCTCAGTTCTCCCACAGCGCCACTATCAACCATCACATATCACTCAGCAATAGTGCTCTGATCACGAATAACACAAGACAGGCTGGTCAGGGGACGACAGGCGCAAAGATGAAAAAGAAATAGCAGCGGTGAATAAGATGCAGAAACACAGTTTGCCTTTGTTCATCTTGGAGCATTTGTGAGCTCGTCTCCCGTTGCGCTTCCTCCAATTTGCCGTCACAGTTAGTTTAGCAAGCGACAGGCAATAACACAGTACGCATGGGGGGATTCGGCGCACTGTCTGATTACTGTTCGCTTGCAGATGGTTCTTATTTCCTCTCAATCCCCACGCACATGTGCAAACTCGTCGACGTCAGATCTAAAAGACAAATTATTATTATTATTTTTGTATTCCTGGCGGGGAAAACTCTTGGGCAATAATGCCTGGATATGTTTCAAACCATAGATTAAGACACTTGAGCGCAAAGTCACTGCGAGGTCGGAAGCCACGCAGCATGGGAGACGACAGTGTGAGACTTGTGATGAATAATGTAATTGGCGGTGGACGAACTGAGGATAAATATACGAGCCCCATGCAGAAATATGCCAGCTGTTGACATTTCCTATTCATCTGGTAAAATGGCATGTGTATTTTTGTTTTGGTACTCCAAAAAGTTACATTTAGGTGATTGAGTTATATTATGCTGTCTTCAAAATCTGTTTTTATCGTTCAATTATGATTTGCATCATAACCACATGTGCTATTGACTTTTGATTTTGTCAAGTACTCAAAATATAAATATAAAAGTGGTTTTGGTGCATCCCCAAGTTTTTTTCCCCTCTTGTGAAAATTTTACCAGCTATTATTTTTCTTTGTCAGATTCCACTTATGAGTTTTATTGTGTAAAATGTAAAAATTCAACTGTTGAAACAGTGTGTATGAATCAAACTAATGTTGTTTTGCTCTCTCTTCCTCTCTCAATTCTGCCCTGTTCTCCTTTTTTTTCCCTTTACCTGCATTTTTCCATCACACCCACCCGGCAGTCGGTCGCCCTCTCCGCTGCAGGCGTCAGACAAGGAAAAAGAAAGCCCGGTGGAGCTTACGGAGCGCTGCTTCAGGGAACTGCTTGGCCGAGCCGCCTACGGAAACATTAAGAACGCGGTCACTCCTGTACTCATGTAAGAGTTAAATCTGCTCAATGCATCTTGTCTTTGCTCGTCACTGCAAACTCCATGGCTGCTGCATATGATGTACTTCTTATCCCCTAAGCTTCAATTTCCTCCTCATTTCCCTTCTGCTCATCTCCTTCGCCTCAAAGGAGCAGCTATTTTCCATCCATCACTGTCCTTGTTTTTGTTTGCGGTCATTTTTCCTCACTCTGTCCCCGCCTCGCACTTCAAGTAGCACCTGCGGCATTGCCAACCACACAGCACAAACGACCTTGCTGATGTGTGATGGATTGTGCGGCGCATCTCTTAAGTGATAATTAGACGTTTGTGTCAATCCGAGCAAACACAGCAATGATCTCTTGGGAATGCCATTCTAATGTGAGTGAACGTGTCACAACTGAAATTGGTGTTCTTTTTATGTCCCTGAAGGCATCTCGACAATCACTCCCTTTGGCAGGGAAAAACCTTTGCTGTGCGTTGTTTTAAAATCATCATGTACTCCATTCAGGTAAGTGCGACATTGGTGACATTTTGTCATGATATAAAAAAGCCAATATGTGTCACTGACTGTTGGGATTAAACATTGAAGGTTCATCAAATGTTGTAACGTTGTGTGAAAGGCCGCAGATGATGTCAATGAAAGAATGAATGAACATTTTAAATATGTGATCCAGTGTGGGCATCCCACAGGGATCCTTACTTGATCATCTTGTTTTCCCAATACAACCGCACACAAAGCAAGAGAAGTAATTTTATTAATTTATTCCCTCCTCAGTCGCAGCATTCCCACCTGGTCATCCAGCAACTCCTCGGCCATCTGGACGCCAACAGCAAGAATTCTGCCACCATCCGAGCTGGCATTGTTGAGGTTCTACTGGAGGCGGCCGCCATCGCAGCCAGTGGCTCCGTAGGTCAGAATATTGGATTGGGTGCGGATCCTGGATGTATGTGTTCTGTTTGGTAATGTGTTGATACTTCCCCTACAGGCCCCACCGTGCTTGAGGTATTCAACACCCTATTACGACAACTCCGTCTCAGCGTGGACTACGAGCTGACCGGCTCCTATGACGGCAGCACAAACATCGGCACAAAGATCATCAAAGCTCATGAGGAGAGGCAACTGCAGGAAGCTGTTATCAGAACCATTGGTGAGCGTGTTTAAGTACTGTAGATGATTTCGTTGGATACATTGGACTTGCGGTTGGACCACCTCAGAGATTTGTTTGTGTTTTCCATTCCATTTCCTTTTGGAATGCTTGAGAAACTGCACATGGTGTTTTGGGATATATCTTTGCAGTCTTTTATTATGCTTGTCAGACTTGTGTAATAGCTTCAGGATTGCTTCACTCTAAACCAGGGGTGTCAAAGTCATTTTTTGCCGTGGGCCACATTGTAGTTCTGGTTTCCTCTCGAGGGCCGTTATGAATTTGGGGAACACATTAGAATGTTACATAATATTACATATAGAGCACACAGCAAATTAATGAATAACTCGTTTTCAAATCTGAAGTCAAGAATAATGACTTTTATTGTGGTTGACATCCAAAAATATGAAATTTTGGCTCAGATTTTAGCAATCATCATGGAATTTAACAAGTTTGATTTGCTTTCGCGGGCCGAAAAAAAATGATGTGGCGCGCCGGATTTGGCCCGCGGGCCTTGACTTTGACACCTGTGCTCTAAACCTTCAGATACGCTTCCTACAAAAACAATAAAATTGACACGGCTCGTACAATTTATTTGGTAATTTCGTAAAATCGTCGGATTTTCTTGCCCATAGAATTACATTTCAATGCTGAGTGTCATTCCCCCGGTGTGTTTTTTTTTTTAGGTTCCTTTGCCAACACTTTACCGACCTACCAAAGGTCTGAAGTCATGCTCTTCATCATGGGCAAGATCCCCGTGCCTGGTGTTCATCCGTTACTACCTTCTTCGGGTTCTGGGTAGGCACCACTCCCTCAAAACTGCCAGACAAAACATTTTTTTCTCCATTTTGAAAAATGAAATCTTTTTTGGCCTACATATTGTTGATTTTTTTTTTCATCCTCTCTCAGACCCGAGGGTACTAGGATGATTCAGGTTATGTTACTAAAGTCACTGGTTCAGGTTAGTCTGCATTTTTCACCCAGTAAATATTTTTAAAACGCTCCCAACAATAAATGATGTATTTGTTGTGATATAAAAAAGTTGGTATGTTTGCACAGGTGACCGCAGGTTACCAGACAACCAACATGCTTACAGCTCTGCCTAGCTCCTTCCTGGAGCCTTTGCTCTCTTTCTCCCTAACCGAAGACTCCGAGGTCCGGCTGCTGGTGCTTCAAATCCTCCTCAGTCTCATTGACAGGCATGACAACCGGCCCAAATTCTCCAACATAAGGTGTGTGTCGATGTAGCGCTTCAATCACCCACTTGAAGCTTGGCTTTGTTGAACTCATTAGCTTTTTCGCCTCGCAGCATTATCACCGACATCTCGGTTCTGAAGCTCAAAGTGGACAAATGCTCCAGACAGGACAACTTGTTCATGAAAAAGGTAGCCGAATTGGATGTGTTTAGCATTTTTGTCATTTGGTGTGTGTCTTGAACGCATTACTTTTGTCACCAGCACGGCCAGCAGCTCTATCGCCACATCTACTTGGGCTGTAAAGAGCAGAGTAGCGGCAGGCAGCATTATGAGAGTCTCTTTGCCTTGCTTGCGCTTCTCAGCATCGAGCTTGCCAACGAAGAAGTGGTCGTTGACCTCATTCGCCTGGCTCTCGCTTTACAGGTATTGATGGAATGGAAGAAAATAGTTGATGGAGCTGTAGTTGAATATTCATGAATCTTATCCGCAGGTTACTAAAACGTAATGGAGTCAATAAAAATTGCTAAAATGAAGGATATTAAATGGTAGTGTGATAAATGTTATGAGATCATGCATTTTCATTTGGTGATGTGTAAGATAAGGAAGGATGGTAATTACTGCACTATAAGGCGCTTCAATCACTAAAAACTAACCAAGAAATTATGATTTTTTTTTTTATGTGGGCATACCACAGGGCTCTTTATGAAATCCTTTTTTTTCTGGAATATATAGGACCTGGCTTTGTCCACTGATGAGGGCCTCCCAGTTTATAACCGCTGTGCAGTCCATGCGCTTGCTGCAGCCTATCTCAATCTCATCTGCCAACTTACCACTGTCCCGGCTTTCTGCCAACACATACATGAGGTCAGTTGAACTTCTGCGCAAGCTCCAAGTTCCTTGTTCCACATATTTATTTATATTTTCCCAAGGTGATCGAGGTGAGACAGAAAGAAAGTCCTTACCTGTTGCCCGAGGATATCTTTATTGATCTGCCCAGGTACGTCCGGACCAAATTTGTTCCTACGCCCTTTCGTTACATTTCCTAAACATCTCTCCTTACCGTTCATTAGACTCCCTACCTCACTCGACAAGCTAGAAGGCAACATGCTCTTCCTTCAGTCCAAGATCACGGAAGTCCTCGGAGGCAGCGGTTACAACACGGAGCGACTTGCAACCCCCTATATCCCCCAATATACTGGTCAGAAAATGTCCTTAAAAAGTCATAATACAGTGATACCCCAGTTTACGAACTTAATTGGTTCCCAGAAAGTGTGTTTACGGTGAAAAGTGTGTCTTCCAAACACTAATTTCCCATAGGAAACCATTAAAAATGAGAATAATCTGTTTCCGGGTGCCCATAAAACATAATTTTCTACTAAATAAGCCTCACAACTACACAAAATAAACCTTATTTTAGGTATAATAAATGTGCTATTGTATTGTAATTAAAGAAATAAACTGTACTGTATAATAGTCATTTTATTTACCTTTATGATGGTCGTTGATGTAGTTGTCTCTTGATGATATCCGAGTGAAGTTGCCGTGCTTTCTCACTAATATCCTCACAAACACGGTCCCCTGCGAGCTGCTTTTTGTTAATTCAAATCAACGGAAGTTTTTCCAACCTCTTCTATTGCCCGAGACCGTTGCTTAGACAACAGAGAAACACCCTTAGCCGCACGTAGCAATGGTCGACTTAGCATACTGGTACTGGGACGCTAAGTCACACAAACGCACACCTTGTTCGTGTTTCTTGATGATCTGCTTCTTCTGCTCGACTGTAATTTTGTTTTGTGACCTCTTTGGCTGAACACCACCCTGTGGGGGGGTCTTTATCGGTCCCAAATAAGTAAAATTTTCCACTCGGTAGCAAGCCACGTATGCACTCAGAGAAAAGGGGTGTGGAAAAGTAGTCCGGAAGCCACGGTGGCACTGTTTGGCCGTGTGGTTTGGTGTTCTTCCGCCGAAAACTAGTCCGCCAGCCATAGTGGCGCTCTGTGTGTTTCCCGAAAACTAGTTCGTATGCCAAGATTATATTCTCACAAATTAAATGTTCGTGAGGCGAAAGTTTTGTGAGCTAAAGGGTTCGTAAACCGTGGTATCACTGTATGCATTTTTTGTCCGAATCACCTAAGCGACATTGTTTTTGTCTCGCTGATCACGTCGTGGGCTGAGAATCTTTTGTGTGGTCTTCTGTGAATGCCATTTTACATTTCTAATGTCCCGATTTGTTAAGATGAGGATCGCCTGTCAAAGAGAAAGAGCATCGGGGAGACAATTTCACTTCAAGTTGAAGTGGAGTCCCGAAACAGTCCAGAAAAAGAGGAAGTAAGAGCCAACACCCCGCCGCCCCTTTAATGCATTGCAACCACTCACCTCGATGACTGTGAACTTTCTGTTCTTGCAGCGAAGTCCCGCTGAAGAGATCACCTTTGAAATATTGAAAAACGCCATCGGTATGTCCATGCTCTCACCCAACAGTGGATTTCAGTTTTGCAAATGTGTAAAACCGAAACATCTCAATGAAAGTGCCACAGATGATCCATATTGAATTTGGCAAGCGGTTGTCTAATTTGTTTCGAGTTTAATGTGTTTGAAAGAAAAGAAACATCTGTTATTCATTCAACATTTTGGAAGGATAACAGTGGCTGCTTCAATGTCAACAGGAGTGTTTATTGCGTGAGCATGCCATGGATAATGTAATTTTCATCAAGGATTGTCTCTGGCATGGATTTGCCTGGCATGGAGTAGGGATTTTCAAACTGGAGAGTTTGTCTCGGGCTTCCACTCGCGTGTTTTATGGTGACCGATGGCTCATTTGACTTTGTTTGAATTCAATTTGCATCTTTGTATTCAACAATTTGTGAAAACTGTGCTATACTCTTCCTTCCAAAAGCAGAGATGATCAAAGTGTCCTTTTCACCAGTGGATCAGGGACATCATTGTGGAATGTGCACGTATGCTACTACCTAAATTTTGAAAGCAAACACGAACTTGTAGCATCCATTGACGAAAAGAGATCGTCTCACGTAAATCTGCTTCAATTCCAAGCCGCGACAGATATGAATCAGTTTGGAGTTTTTTTTACAGCAAGATATTGGGTCATATTTATTGAAACACTGCGTTCAATTTAAAACCAGGGTATAGAAAACACCGGAGCAAATGAAAAATTCAACAAGGCGGATTACACAGCTTTCTCCAACCATCCAGCTTCCTTTTTTCAAAATAAAGTTTCATTCCGGAATATTTCTTCCCTCGATACGACACGACAAGCTTCCTGAACATCCACAGTCTTCTTTTTTTTTATTTTACGCGCTATAGCATTGACGAAAACACATTGTCTCACATCTCCTGTCCCACGTAAATCCACATCAATTCCAAGCCGCGACAATTCCACATATGCATCGGCACTCTGCGCTGACCCTCCTTTTGTCTCATCACGGGCTCCTCAAGCCAAGCATCCATCCTTGGATGGATGTCATTTTGCAGTTGAATGTTTACGATTAAAAATGTCCAATGTGCACAGATGAATAGTCAAGCGTCGTAATGGTAGTTTTGAGTCATAGAGTTTTGCTTGTTGAATTAAATTACATTAATGTAGGGGTGTTTTTAAATCTTTTAATATCCTTGCAGTGGACAGCGTAGGCATGGAGGAGCAGGAGAGGGAGCGGAGGAGGCAAGTGGTGGAAAAGTTCCAGAAAGCTCCTTTTGAGGAGATCGCTGCCCACTGCGGTGCTCGGGTACGTTCTATTTTATACGCGTCTTTTGTAATTTTTACTCCCTGCAGTTTGTCTCACACTTTTTTTCTCTTCATCAGGCCACGCTGCTGCAGAGCAAACTCAACCAGATATTTGAGATTACAATCAGGTGAGCAATACAGATGGTTTGCGTTAATTATTTTCCAAGATGATGTTCACAATGAAAATATCTTCTCAGGCCCCCGCCAAGCCCCTCCGGGACCATCTCATCCGGCTACGGCCAGAGCCAGAGTCGCTCAGTGCCCATCTACGAGATGAAGTTTCCTGACCTTTGCGTGTATTGAGAAGCAAGGTTAATGAACTTTTTTTTTTTTCGTTTCCTTGGGCGTGGGGGGGGGAAATCACTGATTTTTTTTTTTCCTCCTTCTCGGGGAGCGGCGGAAAAAATATGCAGCTGCTGCAAGCCAAAAACTTTTACCCACATTTTCCTCTAGGCTCCCGCGTAGGAAATTTTCGGACAATCATTTCCGTCTTCTGCACTGATTAAGCTCTCGCCTTTTTTTTAATTCTTAGTGCTAGCCAATACTGATTTCTGCCATTCCGCACGGTCATTATTTTACCCTTATTTATTTTTCAAGCATTCTTTTTTAACAATAAGTCTCCTTCCAACTCATCTTGAGGAAAGCCCTCCCCCCCGTATTAATGTGTACATACAGAGAACTATATAAATCTTTAAAATCATGTGTAGTCGAGATGTGTGTGTGTGCGCGTGTGAGAGAGAGAGAGAGAACCAACAATCGTCGTCGTTATGGTGCTGTAACAGTCCATCTTTAAACTGCTGCTTCCATGAATTCAGTTGCTCTGATCTGTTTTGTCTCCCGACTGCCCCCATCAAGTCAGTTAATGTCCATCCCACGTGGGTATTTTTTTCATCTCTGTTGTCCAGATCTCCTCCTAACTCATTTGCGGTCGTTTCTTGTGATACTTTAATCGTCTCAAGTTGTCTGTGAGTGACATTTGAAAAGACGCAACAACCCCCTTACGTATCATGTCCCTGTCTAGTTTTTGTGCTCGTGGAGTTCCAAGACTCATTTTGTGAACTTTGCACTTTAAAAAAAACTGGATAACCTAGTGACAAAGGCAGCTTTGTTTTGTTTATTTTTGTATGGTGGGGGTGGGAGGGGGATATGAATGGAAAAAAATACCTTCGCGGTTGGTGTGTCCTACCTGATGTTGCATGCTCATATGATGTTAGCTATCCAATAAAAGTTGCCAATCGGTGACAGTGATGCTTAGGAGTATTATACACACACACACACATGCGCAGCCGCCTTCTCCCGACGACGTGAAAAGTAATCGAATGCGGGGTGTTTTAATAATACATTTTATTTTTAAGCCCCTTTCAAAACTCTCAAGGACACGTTAATTTCAAATACAATAAGATATGGCCAGTTTAAACCACAGGTGTCAAATTTACACCCCGTTACCCCCGCCGCCAAAAAAAAAACAGCATTTTCTCTCCTTACAACCTCTAAACACAAATAACGTGAGTATAAAAACTAAAATAGCACAACTGTGCCTAATATATGTGCCTAATATATTGTCCGATCTCTCCTTTTCTTCTGTGGTGTTTATTGGCTGATTATGTCAAAGCCGCATCATCTCCCCCAACTGGTGTTATTCTGCAACTACAAGGAAACTTGCCTTTTAGGCTCAAATTTAACACCTGCAGATTAAACAATTACATTCAAGGCATTTGCAACAAGGAATAACAAAAGCACCCGGATGTTATTTAAGCTAAACTGTCCTGAAATATGCTAACAATAAAAAAGGTAGGTATTGATAACAACATGCAAAAGTCAAGCCTGCTCAAACTCAGCCAACTATCCTCTCTACATCCTTCAATAGAATATCCCTGAAGATGTCGGCCAGCAATCTCTCAGGATTATTGACATTGGGTTTCTCCGTGTCACCATTCTGCCGACTCCCCCTTTGTAAACGAATCTTCCTCCCCTGTGGCCTCGCCATCGTCTGACTCGGGTCCTCTTTGCTGTTCAGATGACCGCGAGATCGAGGGTGGAGAATAGCCTCCCGGGAACCGCCAATGTCCGTTAAGAAGGCAAAGATCTTGACCGGTTTGTGTTTACGGGCGGCCGGTTTGTTCCATCGAAAATGCTCACTGGCATAAGGGCCTCTCTTGGACCATTTATGTCCCATCTTGGGTCCGGGTGTCACATTCCGGGAGGGTTTACCCCAACGGAAGTGCTCGATGGAGTAACCCCTCTTGGCGTTGTGAGAGCCCCGTCTCCGTTCCTGTGTCCTGTTCCTGGGGGGTTTGCTCCAACGGAAGTGCTCCATCAGGTAAGAACGCCGCTTGTCGGTTTTCGCCTTGATGTCCGACTCGGACGTGTTGATTTTGGAGAGTTTGTTTTCCTCGCTGGTGTTAAGGGTCACCGCGCCGAGAGCCGGGGGCTCCGTCTGGCTCGCTGATTTACAAAGTTCGAGGCAGACCTCAATTTGGAAGGAATCACAAAAATGCCAAAACAAGACTTAAGAAAGATTCCATTCCATGTATTTCTTTTGACAAGGTTAGAATGTTGCAAATTGATAAAATAAACTCAACAAAATTCTTCTTTCACCGCCTTTGGCTATCATCACGTCAGGCATCATCATCAACTCGTAAACAAGACTTCCTGAATATTCAGCGAGAGTCTTAAAACGTAAAATATAGCTATATGCCGTGGAATCTTTGTAAAATACGCTTAGTAGAAGTCATTTGAAGCCATTTTACAAATTATGGACACAACTTGTCTGGAGGTGTCGGTTGTCTTTTAAAAAAATTATTGAGGAGGTTTGAAGTTGAGAGAGGCGACCCCAAAAATCAAAAGCAGAAATGTAAAAATTAAATTAATAGTGTCAGACGTCAAGGTACGATAACAACTTTTTAAAAACCCTTTCCACAGCAGCATTTAAAAACAAACAAATCTGAGCCTTTAAAGCTGTCTATGCAACACATTCAAAGTGCTTTGTCATCTCCCACTTAAAGGTATGTTTTTATTTATTTTTTCAAATCAATAGCAATCCGAGTTTTGTGTTTGTAACTCACCAATCGTGTCCCCCTGTTGATCTTTTGGCAGATGGAGCATTCAGATCCGAATGCCGGGATGGACAAAAACGCCACCAGTGTCACCGACAACCAACATGGACACTCCATCATTCAATCTCCGCTGTGCGTCTGCTCAGCTTCTAAAGGAAAAGCAAAACATGGATGCTTACAAGTAGCCATTTTTTTGGTTTGGTTGTATTTTCCCGTTCAGGTATGGCAACATTTTTACATTTGTTTACATTCTTGATTCCATGCCCATTCCCTTTCGTCATTCTCCGTTCAAATACTCTTTGAACTCCGATTTAAAAGGCTTATGTCAAATTTTCTGTGTTAAGAAAACTTGAGCATGGTTAGAAATCCATCCTTCCCTCACCTGCTGTCATCTTGCCATCGATATCGATATCTTTCATAACTTTGCTGCTTTGAAATTTTAAATTTATCCACTGCGAGATGAATAAAGGTACAGTACATCCAATCCAATATCACCATTAAATGAAAACAATAATAATAATAATAATACATTTCATTTATATGCGCCTTTCAAAACTCTCAAGTTCACTTTACAGTCACAGGATCATTTTTTTTTCTGCGGGTGAGCAGTGGCACCCACACGCACCAGCGTTCACTCAACCCGAAATAACTCAGATAGTAAGCTAGCTAGATAATAGCTAGCCATCAACTAGCCAATAGCCAGCCAGCCGATAGCTAGCCAGCCAGCTAATAGCTAGCTAGCAATGATCTGTCATTTAAAGACATTTTACAAATTATGGACACAACTTGTCCGCAGACATCGGTTGTCCTTTAAATGTTATTTTTAGAATAATCTTTTCCGGGGAAGTTGATTTTAAGTCATCCATCGACACCTAAATATTTTTAATGATAGTCCTATCCAGACACCCACTTCCACCTAAATGGTGCCTAAATGCAAGGTACTGTATTTTTGCCCATGTCCCAGCATCCTTTTTTATGCCCCCCTCAACCCCCCTCTACCCCTAATAATGTTTAATTATTCGGATGTGCCTGACGTGGCTACTTAAACAGGATCATGTAACGCTTTCATTTACCGTGTCACCTGATGAGCTCTTCATTGTAGTAACAGCTGTGCGTGAAAGGTTTAATGTAAAAAAAACAATGTG
The DNA here is from genome assembly GCF_051943395.1 of Hippocampus bargibanti. Lineage (NCBI taxonomy): Eukaryota > Metazoa > Chordata > Actinopteri > Syngnathiformes > Syngnathidae > Hippocampus > Hippocampus bargibanti. The sequence continues at coordinate 3,489,175 of NC_142752.1, forward strand.
AAGCGCTAAAAAAAAGAAGCTGTTCACTTCCACAGCTGACAATGTTGCAATTGTAACCCCCACCCCATAGAAATGAAGAGACATATATATGATGAGGGTGACAGATTGACCCCAGAACATTTTTATTCTTAGTATTCCATTGAGTTGAAACTGAATGGTGATTAATTTGATTCATTGATTTTCTTCATCCACGACGCCAACTAAAATCCCGCAAGCATGATGTCAAATATTTCAAGCGTGATCAGCTACCAATCCACATTTTTTTGCTTTACTTGGATATTGCAGATAGGTTATGCAACTGCGTCAGGTCTTTTTTTTTTTCACCCTCCCTCCTCCTCCCCCCCATGTGAAAATTGTTAGTTTATTTTCTCTTCACTCATCACATTTTTCCCCTCATAACATTCAAAGCAGAAAAAAGCATTTAAAGCAATCATCAGATTCTTCGCATTCATTCCTGCTAAATAAAAAAAAAAAAAAGGCATAAATGTTCTTACCTTATCCGGAGTGAATTTGTCCTCTTGTCTGTAATCTCTTTATTTTCTGCGATTGTATGTTTCTTTTTTTATTTTATTTTAAAATAACCTCCTACAACTTTTTCTTTGTGACGTGTTGCGCGACTCTTATGCTGTTCCTCGCAGCTGCTGTCAACTCAGAGGCTCTCTGCTCTCTTCTTTTTATAGAGCCGCCTCAAGGCCTCGGGGTGTGTGATAGACGTGAGGGATCTCCCACTCGGCGTAGGCGGGGAAACGATGCATCATTTTTTGCGTGTATGCGTGCGCGTGTGTGTGTGTGTGCGCCCACACGCGGGTGTGCGTTTTTGCGTTTCTATGTTCCTTATCAGCAGTAACATCGCCTTGACACTTGACCCGCAGCATCTTGCTATGATTGTCGACAACACTAAAGAAATGTAATTCTGAATGAATGCTAATTATATAAGTAAAAAAATATATATACAGTATAATAAATTGTGATGAAAGTAAAGGTGGATATTATACAGGGTGACCCAAAAAGATGCGTACTCAGGAAAATTTCAATTGTGGCTTTGATTAAAAAGCTATTGATTTCAAATTACAACCACACATTATTCAGTTTATGGAAGACCATTCACCAGAGTTTCGGCTATTTCTGTCAATGTATGGCTTTCCCAAGATGTATTCCAAATGTCCACCATTTCGTTGCAAGCAAACCTGTACTCGTCTGGCAAAGTTGTCAATCACAGGGTTCGGCAGGGTGACCCAAAAAGATGCGTCCTACTGAGTCCCTCACTGCAGCAATGTTTTCTCCTGAAAAAGGAGTGTGTAAAAGTGATTGACATCATGGGAAAGCCATAAATTGACTAAATAATGACAGAAATAGCTGAAACTATGGTGAATGGTCTTCCATAAACTGAATAATGTGTGGTTGTAAATTGAAATAAATAGCTTTTTAATCAAAGCCACAATTGACATTTTCATGGGTACGCATCATTTTGAGTCACCATGTATATCCACTTTTACATGCTTTTTGTCATTTGAAATGCTCAGTAAATGTTGGCCAATACATACAGTCAGTCCGCAAAGTATTTGTAACGCTTCATTTTCCCCACATTTTCTTATGTTACAGCACTATTGAAAAAAGGAATAGATTATGTTTTTCCTCATAATTCTACACAAAATGAAAAAAAAAACGAATTTACAGTATTCCTTTTTTCAATAGAGCTGTAACATGACAAAATGTGGGAAAAGTGATGCATTATTTCCTCCATTTCTTCTGTTACAGCCCAATTGAAAAAAGGAACACATATTTGTTTTCCTCATAATTCTACACAAAATGAAAAAAAAATGAATTTATTGATTTTTTTTCAATCAGCCTGTAACATAAGAAAATGTGAGAAAAAGTGAAGCGTTCTTTCCTGCATTTTCTTTTGTTACAGCCCTATTGAAAAAATGAATAAATTCATTTTTTTCCTCAGAATTCTACACAAAATGGAAAAAAAAAGGAATTTATTCCTTTTTACATTAGGGATGTAACATAAGAAAATGCGGGAAAAGTTCTGAATACTTTCCGAACTATGTGTAAAAATTGCAGTCGCTGTCAAAAAAACAGTGGCCTTCCACAAGGCTCTGTCGTCAGTCCACTTATTTTTACAGTATACGATTGAGTTTGCTTGCTATTCAATGCGAATGCACAGTTAAAGCAGTATTTTTATGGCCTACAAGTATACAAGTAACATCCAACTTACGACCAGCTCGATTTACGACCACCCGTAGTTACGACCATGACCTCCAGACCCTATTTTTTACTACTAATTCTACGCCTGGCCCCACAACGCGCTAGCAGGCCCGCAACGCGCTAGCAGGCCGGCAACGTATTCGACAATTTTGACCTGCCAGCCAGCTAGCATCTCACTCTCGTACAGCAATCGACCGTGTGATGGCACCAGAGGGGGGGGAGGGGATTGCGAGTCATTTAGCCTCCGCGTCTCTATTCAACAATTTGAATGGATTTCGACTTACGACCATTTTGACTTACGACCGTTTGGTTGGAACGGAACTCGGTCGTAAGTCGGATGTTACCTGTATTATTTTTTGTGTTTTTTTTAAGAACCTCTGTTATGCCTGTGTTATTATAGGTTAGCGATCGACTGCATTGCATTGCGCAATTTCGCGTAAAAAAACCCAATCTATTCAGTCAACACTTTGCTTGTAAGGTTGCACCTGTTTTTGTTGCAATGTTACAACAGCTGCAATTAGTTCGGTGTACCCCATCTCACCCAAAGTCAGCTGGGATCGACTTCAGCTCAACCATGAATCAAATAAAGACAAGCGCCGTGACAAATTGATATTTAGTAAGAGACTTAATCCTTGTCGTGTTCCTTTTCCAGAACCATGACTTTAATAGCGTCATTATTTTTGTTGTCTTTTTCAGCGTGGACATCCAGCTTCCTTTGAAGAAAAACTCGTAACTGAAACACAGTCAGTCACATTTGTTCTGCTCCAGTTGCTGAGACCAGAAAATCACATCTTAAGTAGTTGTTTTTCTTTTTGGATTGGATTGGATTGGATATGCCTTTATTAGTCTCACAGTGGAGAAATTTACATTTGACAATACAAATTCTATCCGGATTGCTGGCTCTTGTAGCCAATATGCTACATGTGTGATTTTTATTACCGGGAATTGCAGCTGTGTCGTTTTTGAGAACTTGAAATAGTAAAAAAAAAAAAAAAAACTACATCTCAGTACTTTTTATTGGCCACAGTTTGCATTAATCCAGTAAGTACTCATTCCAAGTCACGACATGGTCATTGTGAGACACGGGCAAAGCAATCACGCCCTTTGACCTTTTTTTTTTGTTGATGGCTAAAATGTTTCTCTCTTTATCGTCAAGGAAACCGATTAGTGGTGGAACATTGTCTTCTGGAGAAGATCTTCACAAACCTCACCACCGATCTGACCCCTGAAGTTCGATTATTTGAAATGCACGACTATCGAGGTAATGTCCATGTGCTTTCTCAACTGTGGATAAAATGGGAGTTCTAATACACAGTCCATTTATTTTTACAGTACAGGACGAAGTGTAATTATACGCGGTTGTGACAAATTAATCAGAATGCAAAAACTTAGTGATTCCATTTTTACATTCAAATGAATGTTTATGGTAACAAGAAGGGGGAAGCAGTGGTGCAGAGAGACCTGTGACGAGGTGTTGTTTGGTTTTTGGTTATATTAAACAGATGTGTGTGTGCAAACAATAAAAATGAAATCTGGGCCCTGTAATGAAATATTGCATCAGAATCGGGATGTGATAAGTGTCTATGAACACGTATGAATCCACTTTGCATATCCCTCTTCAATATTTCCGTCATGTATTTTTTACAATAATTGTCTAAAAAAAACGACAATAAAATTATAAAATAAAATGTGAAGAATTAAACGATATAAAATACATATCCTTTTAATAATAATCCATTCGATCTTTTGGCACTATGTCCACAAGAGGGCAGTATATTACGGGATTTTTTTTTTTTACCATAACCGTGATTTTTAACCATAATTTTGGACAACATTGATATCTAGTTTCATTCACTTTGACAGTTGTCCAACTCGCCACAAGATGTCAGAATTTTGTCACCAATATTTAAGACAGTATTTCTATGTCGAGAAAAGTTAGTGTTTAAACACACATTAAGGATGAAACCTTTACTTTTGACTTAAAGAGGAAGGAACAAATATATTTACGTGAGTTCCAAAAAATCCACCTCTGTTAATAACTACGAAGGAAGCAAATGTTTTAATTGAATCACTTTTAAAAATTCGGTAAGTAAAAGGTTGACTGTAACATAACGGTTATTGTAGAGCGTTAAAAAAGACGAATGCCTAATGTGCTTGAACATAGTACTGTACTCTAAAAAAAATGTGCAAAAATATTGATGATTCAAATAAAATTGGAACTGATAAAGAAGAGCAAAAAGGGGAGGGAATACCTTCGTTCCACTTCTGTAGCCCCTGGAAAAGCCTAAAAGCAGGAGTAGTACTTCGACCAGGAGCCCCGCATTCCTCACATTCCTGATTTGTGATGTCACAGCCTGCTGCCTTCAGTGTATTTGCAAAAGCCTGGAAATTTAAAATTCGACTACTTTGGTTTGTTAATCTTCACACATTCTTTTGTAATATGGGTGATTTGCGTCTATGTAAGTTATACAATGTGCTTATTTTTAACGTCATTTGTATGTTTGTGAGACAAAAAGATGTGTACGCATCGGCAGGCTTTCGACGTTACGTGGGGTTTATGAACGCACCTCTCTCTCTCTCTCTCTCTCTCTCTCTCTCTCTCTCTCTCTCTCTCAGTCACCCCCCCCCCCTGTTTAGAACGCCCCCGCGGGGCTAGCAGGATCTCCTTCGGGTGGCCCGCATAGCCTTGCAAACTCGTCCCAACGAGACCATCACACCACGTCGCTGCTCGGTTGTCCGTCACGGCCAAGTTATCCCACTCGTGCGAGCGCTTTTTTAAAAATCAATTTTGGTGACATTCAACACCGAATTGGACTGCTGAAAACTTTTTTTCCCCCCAACAGGAACGATCGACTCGAGTGCAGATTTTTACCCTCCTCCGAGATTCCGTCGCAAAATCCTGAGTTTCACGTGGAAACTTAATCCATACTAGATGGGGATTATGTATTTGTTGTAAAGGAAAGAACGGAACGGAAGGAAATCACCCCAGGACGCATCGGCATGTAGCGGGGTGAGTTTGACTGATTCAAAGTATTTATTTGTACTACTTTTTGATGAGTGTCGGGGTGGGAAGACCGAAGACCCCTCCCTCCCCCAAAACATAGGCCAAATGACTGGGCCACGTAAGGAAACGAGACCAGGCATCCCTAAACGTTGTCACGCCTTTGCTCCCCACCCCCTTCCAAAACGCACGACCTTTAAATGCATTTAAATTTAACACAAAATGAATTTTTTTGACTCAAACTAAATTAATGTTGGATGATCAGGAAAACAGAGACATGGACGTGTATATACATGGTTCAATTATTCCTCTAAAATGACATTCAAAGGAGCAGTCAAATACCTGAAACTTTATGTTCAAAATCGGTAAATTGTACACATGTGTAGCAGTCTATCACATGGAACTTTGCGAAAATTGTTGAAAAAAAATCACAGCCATTGACTTTGGAGTAGTGTACTACTTACTACCTGTAGCATCATGCTTAAAACAGTAAATTGACATACGTCTGTGTAAGTAAATTGACATCCAAAGTCAGTCAAAAATGGGGAGCCAGACTACAACTTGGGTCTTCATCAAATTGGCCAAAGAGCTTCACCATTAAATTTGTCTAAATTGATCATCAAAAATGACATCGTCACAGGCACAGTCTATTACCTGACTATGTAATTCCAAATGACCCAAAATTAAAAGCTTCACAGCAAATGCAGTCCAAGCAGAATCCGATACTCACCCAGAATGTATCATATACACATTGGGATTTTAAACCGATGATGTTTATTTGTGTGTTTGTATGTTGCATAACTAACATGCTTGTATGCGTATGCATGTGAACGATTTGTTTGGACATGCACCAATAACCTGTAAAAAAAACACATGCATGCACGCACACACACAAATATCTCAAGGCAAATATAGCCGGAGGAGGTGTGGGCCCTCACACACACACACACACACACACACACACACACACACACACACACACACACACACACACACACACACACACACACACACAGACATCTGACTGCGTATTAAGTCCAACAATATGCTGTGTAAATTACATGGTGCCAGTGCCAGTGGTTTTTAGGGAATATGCAAAGGTTTGCCGGGGAATTTTAAAGCTCTGAAATATTCCTGTACTTGGCAGTGCCAATTTAGCTTGGAAACACAGCAAATGGGTGGGTGCATTGGTAGTCTGCGTATTTTGGGTAAAGTTGGTTAAAAATGTTTTAAGAAAGCAAAATACCACAGATGAACATATCTTGCGGTGGCACCCTGACAGGTGACAACACATTAGCGTGTGCAGACCTATCCCGTTTTTACGTATGCTACTACCCAGGTGCGAAATAGTGGCATGTCAATCATTACCGGCTACGCCCCCTTGTGATAGTCGCGCACCTGCGTACCACAAAAACAAATGTGTGCATACACCTGAACTCACAAAAGCCAATAATACATTCTCATTCGTTGACTCCCACATCAGTCACCAGGCCAGGCGCCGCTTTTTCAAGGCATACGCATTTAAAGTCACAGGTTGAAAGTGTAGGGATGTTGACCCCTTGTGGTTAAATAGTACCCGCACCTCACATGCATATCTTGAATAGGTTTTGTAATAGATTATCAATTATTTTTATGATGATTGATTTTGACATCTATATTCACTCATTCACTGTCATTCCCGAATCTATTCGGGAATTGAAAACGTGGAGCGCCATTTCCGAATTTATTCAGGTTTTGGTTTATCTTGCAAGGGGGGGTGCTGATAAAGCACTGGCCGGACCTCTGGCAATGCTTTTTCCCCTTCCACAAGGGGGCAGCATTTCCCTTTTGTCCATGTTCGCGCTTTGTTCCATCATTAGCTGTTGTTAAAGCGCTATATAAAAAATATGCATGTATTGCATTGTATTTTGTGCAGCCGCCCCCATTTCAAGCTCAGATAACCCCAGACCCATATCATTTAGGAATTAACTCCTTTGTCCTGATGAAATAAGAGAGTCTAAGGTTTCTAATGCTGTATTGAATGTTTATATAGGCCTAAAACTCAATATTCTGTGGTTCCTGGAATTTGAGTGAAAATGACAAAAACCCTGGCACTGGATTGGATACATTTTTTTCACATCGTCTGGCATTGAAGGAGTTAAAGCAGGGGTGTCAAAGTCATTTTTTGCCACGGGCCACATTGTAGTTATGGTTTCCTCTGGAGGGCCGTTATGAATTTCGAGAAGCCATTAGAATGTTTAATCCCCTCCACATATTCCATATAGAGCGCACAACAAATTAATAAATAACTTGTTTTCAAATCTGAAGTCACGAATAATGACTGTTATTGTGGTTTACATCCAAAAATATGAAATTTTGGTTCGCATTTTAGCAGGCATCATGAAATTTCACAACTTTGATTTGCTTTCGCGGGCCGAAAAAATTTATATGGCGGGCCGGATTTGGCCCCCGGGCCTTGACTTTGACACCTGTGAGTTAAAGGTTGCAAAAAGACAATAGAGTTTCGCAATAGTGTTTTTAATGGTGCAGGCTACAAAAAAATGGAGACTTAGGTACCAAACAAGCTTCAGTGGTAGCCGAGTGGATGTAAACAGAAGTTAATACAAACCAGGTGCCCGTGTTGTAAGGTTCTACTTTTGCTGTTTAGTGAAATGTGCTTCCCAGGCGGAGTAGTGGGGGGGGGGGGGGGTACTTTGGGTTGGTGGGAATGTCATGGAAAAAGTGAACAGCGCGGTGGTTTGGCGTAACGACGAGACGCGGTGTCCTGTGTTCGTCGCTTGTTGACTTTTCCCTCCTTTCCGTTCTTCTTCGGAACGACTGCGACAACATGATAAGAAATATCGCAAGTCCTCACTTTCCCACCAAATGTTTCAAACTACCCACTCCTTGTCAGGTCTGTGTACTCTGGCTTCTGTTATTGCAGTATAACTAGAGTACGAATTTGAATATTCTTCCCTTTCATAATTTTAAAAATGAATATTCTACACTTGATCTGGTGAGTGATGTGGGTGTCCACGACTGTGAGCGTACAATCCCTATTTTGAATGACTCGCTCTGAGAGTTTCTGGTTGGAAGCCGTTTGGGAATGAAGGACAGAGACCGCCTGATCATTTTCAATTCACCATTATAGTGAATAAAATTATGGTGGTTGTGGATATGTTTGATAATTATCATTAAAAAAAATAATAATAATAAATTGCATTTATAAGCGCCTTTCAAAACTCTCAAGGACACTTTACAGGGTGAGCAGCGGCAGCCAGACGCGCCAGTGTTCACTCAACCCGGAAGTGTACCCCACTAACTCAAATATAAAATGGTCATTGGCACAATAACATTCAAATACAGTAAAGTCTCGTTATATCGATATTGGATATATCGATAGTCCCGGTTATATCGATACTATTTCTATGCACGCATGGAGAAAATTACATGCAAACAGGGTCGGATATATCGATAGTCCCGGTTATATCGATATTTTTTCGGACTCCCTTGAATATCGATATAACGAGACTTTACTGTATAGTAAAACTATTCACCATTTGACGTCAATGCTCTGATCTTACCATGAAATGGGCATCCCTTTTCCTTCATTTCGATAGGCTGGCTAACTAGCTTTAGTTGTACAAAATGGAGGTTCAAAATGGAGGTGATAAACGCTAGCCAGCTAGCTTTAGCTGTACAAAATGGAGGTGATAAACGCTAGCTAGCTAGCTTTAGTTGTACAAAATGGAGGTTATAAACGCTACCTAGCTAGCTTTAGTTGTACAAAATGGAGGTTCAAAATTGAGGTGATAAACGCTAGTTAGCTAGCTAGCTTTAGTTGTACAAAATGGAGGTTATAAACGCCAGCTAGCTAGCTTTAGTTGTACGAATTGAGCTTCAAAATGGAGGTGAAGTTCTTTCATGTCTGAAAAGTTCTGAATTATACAGAAACTCTTTCTTTACTTGTTATCTCATCGTGTTGTCAATTATAAACATTTGTGTGTGTAAGTGTGTCTAATTACTGTATGCCGTTATGAAATATGAATTACACACGATTCAATTTTCAGGAAGATACACGTTACGAATTGTTTGGTTGTTGTTTTACAGGGTCTGAAACGACAAAAAAAAATAAAATAGGGAAGGATGATTACGATGTCACTGCTAATTAATGTTAGCTTATTCACAGTGTATGGAAGCATTGAGTTAGCAGGGTTTAGTGAATATATGGCTTGGTTGAAAATGTTGCCGTTTGAAAAATATATTTTTTAACTCATTCACTGCCATTCCCGAATTTATTCAGGAATTGAAAATATGATGTGGAGCATCATTGGTTTTTCTTGTGCGTGGGTGGAGGTCGATAAAGCGCTGGTCAGACCTCTGGCAATGTTTTTTTTACCTCCCAAAAGAAGGCAGCATTTGCCTTTTGTACAGTTGCCCCCATTTCAAGCGTGGATAACTCCAGACCCATATTACTTAGGAATTAACTCTTTTTTTCTCATTTTTTTGCACATTGTGAATGAGGTGAATCATCCACATTGGAAAACCACTCAAGCAAGATTGTTTAATATGGCTGGCGAGCTGCTCACCCACAGAAAAACGTATTCTGTCTATTTATTAGTTATCTATTAGCCAGCTAGCTAACTTTCTATCTACTGTATTTGAGTTATTCCTGGTTGAGTGAACGCTGACGCATGCGGCTGCCGCTGCTCACCCACAAAAAAACTTATTCTGTGACTGTAAAGTGACCTTGAGAGTTTTGAAAGGCGATTATAAATGAAATGCATTATTATTATTGTTTTTATTTTCTCCACGGTTTATTCTCTGGGCCTAGCCAATTTTGGACTCGAGGATAACCTAAGTAATTTCATGATCTGACCAATTAAGATATTAGGACTGGCGTAGACTTGTAAAAAGCCAGCGGGTATGCGGGAAAAGTAGTCAGGCGGCGAATCACTTAACCCATTTGTTGTGCTACAGCGCTCATGTGTAACAAAAAGGGAGGGTCAGCGGGGGCTGTGTTGCTGGTCATCGTTGCTATTTGAGTCGCGGACGAGGTACACAGATCAGATTGATTGAGTTATACATGCTACACTTGTGTCCTCGACTAACATCTCAGCGGTGGGCAACAAAATGCTCTTTTGTTGGCGTTCCAGCCTTTTGTGTGGAGGCCATTGAGCCGAAAATGACTCGCCCGAGTGGGGAAACTATGTCCCAAGTGCAGACATGTCCAGGGATGTATGATGTTTCGTCATAATTACCTTTCATGACCAACCAATGTTACATCTTGCATGTATATTGTCATGTTATGATCTGGTGAAATATCGCACCGCAGGAGTGTTTGTCTGGTGGCCCGTAGAGTAAATATATTTTCATTTTCATTTATTCAAATACCATATTTTCCGATGTATAAGGTGCATGGGGGAAAAAAGTTATTTGTCCTTAAGAGTTTTGAAAGGCGCTTGGAAATAAAATTATTATTATTATAATATTTTTATTATTTTATTATTTATATTTTATATTTTATATATATATTATATTTTATTATTTTTATTATTATTTATTATTATTATTATTATTATTATTAAGTTGCACCTCCAATGAATGGTGTATTTTCAAACTTTCTCATTTTCATTTATTCAAATACCGTATTTTCCTGTGTATAAGGCGCACCCCCAGTGATTGGTGTATTTTTAAACTTTCTCATTTTCATTTATTCAAATACCCTATTTTCCGGTATATAAGGCAAACCGGCGTATAATGCATACCCCCAATGAATGGTGTATTTTCAAACTTTGTCATTTTCTTTTATTCAAATACCATGTTTTCCGGCATATAAGGCGCACCACCAATGAATGGTGTATTTTCAATTTTTTCCATTTGTAAGGCGCATCGGAATATAAAGCGCACATTCAATGAATGAAAAAAGTTTCCAAATATAATACATACATATATACGCTTTCCAAATACAGGTAAAATCCGACGTACGACCAGCTCGACTTACGACAACCCGTACTTACGACGACGACGACCTCCAGACACTATTTTTAAAATTTTAATTATACGTCCGGCACCGCAATGTGCTAGCAGGCCGCGTACGACAATTTTGGCCAGCCAGCCAGGATCTCACGCTTGCACAGCAATTGACCGTGTGATGGCACCAGAGGGAGGAGTTTGCGAGTCATTTAGCCTCCGAGTCTCTATTCAACATTTTGAATGGGTTTCGACTTACGACCATTTTGACTTACGACCGTTTGGTCGTAACGGAGCCCGGTTGTAAGTCAGATGGTACCTGTATCAGGCACTATAGTAGAGGCAAATGTTACACACTACTTCTTCTACTAGGGGAAATGGAGTCGGTGGCTGCTGACAGTAGTTGTTGAGATCTGTTGTAGCTCAATATAACTTCACATATAAAGTGCAGGGTCATCTTTGAAAGAAAATGAAGGCTTTTGGGTGCGCCTTATACACCGGAAAATATGGTACTTATTGCGGTAAAACGGGGCAACGCGGCCATTTTTTTTTAGCTCCATCACTTACAATGAACAACACAACAAGAAAGGAATGTTTTCTTCCAAATTTAGCCAAAACTCGCTGCGGCGCAAAAGCAAAACAACTCCTCTTCGCGCCACAAATTACAACGTGTAAATTCTTACGCGCCTTTAAATAAACACGAGACTGACTTACAAAAAAAAAAAGCTTGCTAACCTATTGTCTTTATATTTGTCTGTCTGGCTTGACTCAGCCGCATTTTCCCGCGCTGTGACGCTGATTACTAGCTTTAGAGTTACGCTAAAGTGCCGTCTGGTCCCTTGGCTAACCTCGCAATCGGGTGTGTTGTTGATCCCGTGTGTGTGTTTTTGCGGTACGCCCTTGTTAGTGCATGTCCGTGTTTGTTTGCTACACGGTGAAAGAATGCGACGCTTTTTTGGGAAGGGGGGGGGGGCTGGCGTCGCTACGATTTGCTCGTATCCTCGCAGGTCAGAGGTGGTTCTCTAATTTAGGCTTGTAAACATTCCCTTGTTATTCATTCCTTGTTTGGATTTTGTTGGTTCACCAATTCTGTCGTGGCTTTATGGTCCTTTAACCGATTCAAGACGAAAGATTGCAAAGGCAAGTGAAATGACTTTTAGCAGCGTCGACATCTTTTTTTAAAGCTCTTTAAAACATTGTTATGAAGAGCTTCTTTTTCATTGTCCTTCTTCTTCTATGTTCTTCGCACATGGGTCAGGTGTGTTGTGTTTTCTGAGTCGGAGGAGAGAAAGGAATTTGGGCTAGTGTCCAAGCTGACTATCATCAGTACGTTGCCAGATTTCAGGACAAGAAGCAACACATCCACTGTGTTTGTTCTCCGGCTCTTCTCCGATGTCTTGTTACGCTTGTTCTTCAACTTTCCGTCATTTATTATCTTAATTTTAACTGTATAATTTACAATATTAGAAGTGTTAGCAAAGCGGTGAACAAGTAGCCTGGTCTTTCGTCTGTCTGACCATAAATGTCAACAAGTACTAAGTCATTGTCACTTGAATTCCAAGACCCACAGAATATTGACTTTTAGGACAACATACATATTCAATGCAGCGTAAGACACCTTACATTGTCTTCTTTCATCAGAAAAATAGTTAATTCTTAAATGATATGGGTCTGGAGTTATATGAGCTTGAAATGAAGGTGGCTGTCCAAAATCCAATGCAATGCATACATACTGGTTTATATAGCGCTTTAACAACATCTGAAGCTGGAAGAAAGCGCTAACCTTTTTGTAGCCTGCACCATTAAAAAAATACAGTTGCATCCCTGCTTGCAAAACTCTTTTTGCACACTTTCACTCATTCACTGCCAGACATGTGCATAAATGTTTCCACTCCAGTGCGAAGGTTTTCGTCATTTTCACTCAAATTCCAGGACGCACAGAATATTGAGTTTTCGGACTACACAAACGTTCAATTTAGCATTAAAAAAACTTCCATCTTCTTTCATTAAAAAAAAAAATAGTTAATTCCTAAGTTATGTGGGTCTGGAGTTATCTGAGCTTGAAATGGGGGCAACTGTCTAAAATACAATTTAATACATGCATATTGGTTTATATAGCGCGTTAACATCTGAAGCTGGAACAAAGCGCTAACATGGAAAAAAAAACAGAATTACTGCAGTCAGTGCCAGGGTTTTTGTCATTTTCACTCAAATTCCAGGACCCACAGAATTTTGAGTTTTTGGACTACACAAACGTTCAACTCAACATAAAAAAACCTTAGACTATCCTCTTTCATTAGAAAAAAAAAAAAAAAGTTAATTCCTAAGTTATGTGGGTCTGGAGTTATCTGAGTTTGAAATGCGGGCAGCTGTCCAAAATACAATGCAATACATGCATATTGGTTTATATAGCGCTTTACCAACATCTGAAGCTGGAACAAAGCGTTAACATGGAAAAAAGGGGAATTACTGCCCCCTTGTGGGAGGAAAAAACATTTCCAGTAGTCTGTACAGCGCTTTATCGGCACCCAAGCACGAGAAAAAAAAAACAAATTCTGGAATGGCGCTATACGTCATATTTTCAATTCCCGAATAAATTCGTGAATGGCAGTGAATTAGTTAACCACCCACAGGAAATGTACAAAAACATAGAACCTCGAAACCCAGTGCACGTGCGTGATATTATCGTCGCTAACAGTTGTTTACATAATCCGATTTCTTCTCTTGTGGTTATGCGTGTGTGTGTGAGACGTTCCAAACGACTGCACTGTACGCTACAATGTCTGGCACTGTGTGTTGGCTAGAAAACAAGGAATAAGATTTTTTTTTTTGGGGGGGGGGAGCGTGGCGGGGGGGGATTGAGGCCTCCCACACAGGCAGATAGCAGACTTTAGAAGCTTCCATTAGCTCCTCAAAGCCCAGCTGCCGCCTTCAGATAGATGTTTGATGTCCACTGGTGCATGGCCTTACTCACATCTTGCCTTGTTGTCTCTCAAACGCGAATATGGTCACTGACCAGTGTCTGAAATAACGTCTGCCCTGACACCCGGGGCGTGCAACTTTTACGTCGAGCGTACAACTTACAGAATGACAACTTTTTCAGGAAAAAAAAATCAAATCAAACGTTTCCTATAGTCCGATTTTGAAATTTTCGTTCAGTTTGGAAATTTCAGAATTTCAGTTCGTTTGGCAATTTTTGATTTCGGTTCATTTGGCAATTTGCATACTAGGCAGCCAATAAGAAGCCTGCATCGAATCACTTTGTGCTTCTGGACTTTCCCGAGCGTCATAGCCTCAGAAGAAAGTGCATTTTCTGGGACGCTACATTGGAGTCCTGACGGCTCGAATTGATACGGAAGGACTTCTTTATTCGATTGCAAACATGTATGCTTTCCTCTTCAGAACTATTTGAATCATATTCATAACTACATGAGTAACAAGAAAGCATCTTCTCTGAATCTGAAGCCATTGTTTTGATTCTAGAGCAAGGCAAAGACGTCCTGACGTGATGTCACGAACAAGGGGGCGGGACCTTCTGAAACTCTGCATCTCCGGGGTCATTTTGAAGTAGTTTTGGGACACTTCAACTCATTTTTATTGGTGTTTTGCATTTGACTAAAAATATCAGCCTGCGTGTTTTGGGTATTTTAGATGCTATAAAACATTTTTCTGATGTCAGTTAGGAAACAAAAAAATGGTGTCGGTTGTCCTTTAAGTTGCGAAAAATGGGGCAGGCAATTTTATGGCTGGGCAGGCAACTTTTTAGAGTTGTCTGCCCTGGTGTCCGGTAACTTTTTGTCATGAGTTTCAGACACTGTCACCGACCATGAATGTTTTGGGGATTGGGCAGGGGGGTACCCAAAGAAAAGCCATATAGCCTTCGAGAGGATACGTAAACTCCATGGAATTGTCTCCATATTTTTGAATTCTATATATTTTTTTTGACACATGCTTTTTTTCCCCATCCCTAGCACCTGTCGACATCCGTCGGGAATGGGCCAGAATCTAGCCAGAGAGCATCTCTCCACGCGGCGGCGGTGCGGTTGGCGTCGCCCAAGAGTGAGGGGGGCCACGGCCAACTCCTAAAGGTGGCCTAACCCTGCCCCCTCTTCTTCTTCTTCTTCTCTTTTTCTTTCCATCTCCCTCCATCCTCGTGGTGACTTTTGGAACTTGCCATGCCCTTCCGGCTGAAGCTGCGGCGCACGCGGCGCTACAACGTCCTGAGCAAGAATTATTTTGTGACGCGCATTCGTCTGCTGGATAACAACGTGATCGAATGTACTTTGTCGGTGGAGAGCACGGGGCAAGAATGTCTGGAAGCGGTGGCGCAGCGGTTGGAGCTACGCGAGGTGAGTCCTCCTCTCATCTCTATATCTCCAATTCTCCATGTTTTGTGTTGTTTTATGTGATTTTGTTATTTGATGCTAATTGTTTTGAAAAGTGCTTTGTTACAGCTATGCTAAAGTTGTATTATTTAGTGTCCTTGAGAGTTTTGAAAGGCGCTTAAAAATGAAATTTATTGTTGTTTAAAAAAAATAATAATCCAGTCAGGCTTTATTAAGTATTTCTTAGCGATCCATTAGCTAGCTGGCTAGCTATTAGCTGTCTAGCTGGCTGGCTGTGAGCTGTCTAGCTGGCTAAATGTTGTCTATCTGGCTATCTATTTGCTATTTATTAGCTATCCATTAGCTAGCTGGCTAGCTATTAGTTGTCGAGCTGACTGGCTGTTAGCTGGCTGGCTGTTGGCTATATGGCTATCCATTAGCTATTTATTAGCTATCCATTAGCTAGATGGCTAGCTGTTAGCTGTCTAGCTGTAAGCTGGCTAGCTGTTGGCTATCTTTTCGCTATTTATTTTCTAGTTAGCTTTCTATCTATTTGAGTTACTTTGGGGTTGAGTGAACGCTGGCGCATGTGGCATTTTTTTTACAGGTAATATCCGATTTACGACGAGCAGGACTTATGACCACCCGCACTTACGACCACGATGTACATTTAAAAAAAAAGATGTTTCTATTCAACATTTTGAATGGATTTCGACTTACGACCATTTTGACTTAACCGTTTAGTGCAGGGGTGTCAGTCATTTTTTGCCGCGGCCCACATTGTAGTTATGGTTTCCTCTCGAGGGCCGTTATGAATTTGGGGAACCCATTAGAATGTTTAAATCCCCTCAAATATTACATATAGAGCACACAGCAAATTAATGAATAACTCGTTTTCAAATCTGAAGTCAAGAATAATGACTTTTATTGTGGTTGACATCCAAAAATATGAAATTTTGGCTCAGATTTTAGCAATCAGCATGGAATTTAACAAGTTTGATTTGCTTTCGCGGGCCGAAAAAAATGATGTGGCGGGCCGGATTTGGCCCGCGGGCCTTGACTTTGACACGTGGTTTAGTGGGAACATAACTCGGTCTCAAGTCGGATGTTACCTGTTTATTTTAAGTAATATTTTTTGCCATATATTGAAGAAATATTTTTTTTTTCAAGGGGGAAGAGGGGTCGGTAAGAACAATCTGTACCCATGTGTCTCTTCTCACTTGACTCCATGACGTATGTCTCGTTTTCTCCTCGCCACCCGGCTTTTAGACTCCATACTTCGGTCTGTGGTTCCAAGGGAAGACCCAAACTCCGTCGCAACGTTGGGTGGAGTTGGAGAAGCCCCTCAAGAAGCAACTGGACAAGTTTGGCAATGAACCGCTGCTTTTCTTCGGGGTCATGTTCTACGTGCCCAGTGTATCCCGCTTGGAACAGGAAGCCACCAGGTAAAACAGCAGCCATGTCCACACTTCTTAAAGAAAGTTGCTCGATTCACGCAAAATATACAAACATTTGGCGGCGCATGCAGCAGATGCGAAGGGGGCGGGAAAGGCCGTTCCTGGGGGTCAGCAATGTTGGACGGCTGGTACTCGCACAAGCAGCACTAACACCCAGCTGCTGAATTTGTGGCTTCTGTCAGGCTGCATGTGCAAAAAAAAGGGGTCAACGGCGGTTCAGGGGTTTTTGACGTTGCACTTGGATTGTATATATGGTAGTGTGTGTGGTAGGGCAGTGGTCCTCAACCTTTTTTTGCGCCACGGACCGGTTTAATATCAGACAATATTTTCACGGACCGGCGGAAAACTTTTTTTTTTTAATGTTTGGAAAACTCACTTTTCACCTTACACCCACTTTCTGGGAACCAATTAAGTTCATAAGCCAAGGTATCACTGTCTTTGGTCATGAGATTACCCAGCCTGACTTCGCTAGAGAGAGTGAAGGTTTATTCTGCAGAGGCCAGGATCTGCTTCGCTAAGGGCCTGGTATTCCAGGAATCCCCTGCGGGCTTTACGGTGTGTGTATGGGCGAGCTATGAAGTGGACGAAAGAGAAATTTAGGGTACAATAGTCTCCTCTCTTTACCCCCATTTTTCTTCCTTTTAGAACACCCGCACTGCACATGGTGTCGCCAGCACATTTTCATTCGAGTCCCGTATTTGGTTGTCTTTCATTCTTTCCCCTGTCTTTTTTTTTCCCCCCTCCTCCTTCTTGTGTGAGTCAGGAATGTTGGCACAGCCGTCCAGCGTAGGAGGCGGACCACACATTCCTCCAAGCAGAAGTGCGGAGAGGGGTGTGATGAGGTGGGGGGGGGGGGTGTTAGAGGGGGTTTTGCCCGGAGAAGGGGCAGATGTCTGGTTGATACAACAGACACACACATTACATGCACACATGCTGACTTCGCCTCACACGCCTCGCGAGAAGCCAGCTGCAGAAGCGCCGTCAGAGGGCTTAGTCACAATGCACCGCATTGTGCCCCCCCCCCCCCCCTTGACGCGCCACCCGAGGCTTTGGGAAAGTCGCACCCCGCTTTTTAACCCCCTCTGCTCACTTGAAGCTTGTAAACAATCCTCACAGTTGGACTGTTTGCATGACGTGTCCGTTAATTTGCTAACAAGCTAAGGGGAAAAAAATGGAATAAACTTAGTTACAGACCTCCCAAAAGCAAACTTGTAATGTGCATGCCGGGCCACTAGTTGGTGATGTTTCGCAGACCAAAATCCTGTACTACTACTACTAATAATAATACATTTCATTTATAAGCGCATTTAAAAACTCTCAAGGTCACCACTTTACAGTCACAGGATTTTTTTTTTCATTCAACCCGGAAGTAACTCAAATAGATAGAAAGAAAGCTAGCTAGCCAATAGATCGGCAACAAGGCAGCCACTCTTGTGCTGCATAAATAAATACGTAGATTAATCAAATAAAAACAAAAATAACAAGTAAGCAATAATAAATACATGAATTAATGAATGAATACATGAATAAATGTAGCTAATAGATAGCTATCGAGATAGATAGCTAGCGCTATTGAGCGCTGGCTAGCCAAAAGGATGCTTATATAGCTAATGGATAACTAGCTAGATAGCTAATGGATAGTTCAAATAGCTATCTTTTAGCGATCTATTGGCTAGCCAGCTAGCTTTCTATCTATTTGAATCACTTTGCTCGACATTCATTTGATGAATGAATTAATGTCAGTCAAAACCCGGAAGTAACTCTAATAGATAGAAAGCTAGCTAGCCGATAGATCGCCAATAAGGCAGCCACTCTTGTGTCAAATAAATAAATAAATCAAAATAAATAAATCAAATAAAAACAAATAAATAACAATAGCTATATAGCTAATGGATAGCTAGCTATCTAGGAAGCTTGCTAGATAGCTGGCTGGCTGGCTGTCTCGATAGCTATCTATTAGCGATATATTGGCGATCTATTGGCTAGCTAGCGAGCTTTTTATCTATTTGAGTTACTTCCGGTTTTTGCTCGAAATTCATTTGATGAATAAATGAATGTCAGTCAAAACTCTATTCAAAGCTTCATGAAACACTCAAAAACTGTTGTTACTGTTTTTGCTCTGTGCCTCCCCCTACGGGTGTCATCTATATATTCATCATCACCACCGCTGAGAAGGACGCCCTGGTGGGAAATCAAAAGGGAGGGAAATCAAAAACCATCATTGTACAAATCTAGCTGGCTATCTAGCTAGCTATCTATTATCTGTCTATTAGCTATTTAATTAACTAGCTGGCTATCTAGCTAGACATCTATTAGCAATCTATCTAGCTATCTATTAGCTAGCTGTTTAGCTAGCTATCTAGCTAGCTATTTATTAACCAGCTATTAGCTAGCTACCTAGCTTGCTATCTATTTGAGTTATTCCAGGTTGAGTGAACGCTGGCGCGTGTGGCTGCCATTGCTCACCCACAGAAAAAAAACTTATCCTCTGACTGTAAAGTGACCTTGAGAGTTTCGAAAGGTGCTTATAAATGAAATGTATGATTCTGATGATATGATTTTGGCATCTCAAAATACAGTAATGTCTCGTTATATCGATATTCAAGGGAGTCCGAAAAAATATCGATATAACCGGGACTATCGATATATCCGACCCTGTTTGCACGTAATTTTCTCCGTGCGTGCATAGAAATAGTATCGATATAACCGGGACTATCGATATATCCGATATCGATATAACGAGACTTTACTGTAGATGTTGAATTTTTTCCCGATCGGAAAATCGCTAGTAGCTCAAATGATCTGCGTTCATGGACGCTGACGAACAATCAAACATATTTCCTTGCGTCGTATTCAAGATGGTCTCACGTCATATAACATGTCGCCCATGTCCTGTGAGGGTCCAGCGAAACCCCCCCCCCCGGGAGAGCAAGACAATGCCACAAGGTGGAGATTTAAGCATGAAAGCGATCCGTGTTGAATCACTACTTTGAAGCACAGGGTCAGACTGATGTGTAACCCAACGCCCGTTCTTCCCTCTCTTCTCAGCGTTCGTCCGTTCATTCATCTGTGTCTCTTTCTCATCTGTGCAGCTGTGACCCCCGCCTCCCCCCGCCCTTTTCAGTCGCCACAATAAGTCCATGTGGATTTTCCAAATTTTAGGGAGTGAGAGCAATAATTCAATTAAGATAGCATCTACTCAAACAACGAAATTCAAATTGACTGTGACGGGCTCTGGATAGTGAAATCCGAGATTGGTCTCTGAACCCGTTCACTGCAAGACGTGCAAAAAAATGTGTCCACTCCATTGCCAGGGTTTTTGTCATTGTCACTTGAATTGCAGGACCCACAGAATATTGACTTTTAGGATGTCATAAGCATAATCACGATGCTGAAGAAACCAGATAGATAGATGTTTTCTTTTTTGAGGCATTGACATGAAGATTGCTCGACACACCATATTTTCCGGTGTATAAGGTGCACCGGAGTAAGAAACTTTAGACTAAGAGAGTTAATTCCTAAATTATATGGACCTGGAGTTATATGAGCTTGAAATGAGGGTGAATGTCCAAAACACAATGCAATACATATATTGGTTTATATAGCGCTTTAACAACAGCTGAAGCTGGTATAAAACGCTAACATGGAAAAAAAAAAAGAAATGGAAGGGAAAAATATTGCATGAGGTCTGGCCAGCGCTTTATTCTCACCCAAGCATGAAAAAACAAATCCCGAACAAATTCGGGAATGGCGCTCTACGTCATATTTTCAATACCCGAATAAACTCGTGAATGAGTTAAAAACAACAGATAATGTTGGAAACCTTTACAAAGAAAGAACTACGTAGTACTCGCTACTACTGATATAAAATGACTATTTTTTATCATATCATGGTTTCAGGATTTCTTTTTGTGGGGGCGTGGCTTAAACTTGCAAGTACTGCGCAGTACATTGAACTCTGATGCCGCATCCAAAGTGGTCCCGGGGGTACAAATTGTGGAATTGAAGCAGTGCTTTGTTGACCACCTAGCCTCAAAAGCCCTCAAGGCTAATAGCATGTGGCGCCCTTGAAATCCTAGCTCACTGAAATTCACGTACACACACACAGCTGTACTTTTTTTGTATGCCCTTGCTGATTCGACACATTTCAAATGCAGATCCTCGTGTCCTCCTACACGTCTGCTCTCATGAATGGGCCAAAAGGAGGCGGCAGGGGTGGGCAATGGGGGGGGTCCTCAGGGTGGTCAGGCTCCAAGGGTTAGTTGGCACATGGTCGCACATATTTTTTTAGCGGGCTCGTTGCACTAAAAGGACCCCTTTGGACATCTGGCACCTTCTTGTGTGAGGTTTTGAGCATGCTCGGGCGCTAGAAAAGGGCTCTTTGTAAGACAGTGTTGGGCTGCCATGCTAAAGGAGCATTCGGAAAGTTGGCTTCGCTTTTCGATGCTTGTTTCCCTGGTGGTGATGTCATTCTCATGTGCCAGGTGTGTGCCGGAAGAAATGTCAGTCCAGTTCATTTTACCCGCAATAGGTCGCCTGATGTCATAAGCGGCATCGCGATGGTGAAGAAACCCCGTAGATAGATAGCTAGATAACTAGCTAGATAACTAGATCGATAGCTAGCTAGCTAACTAGCTAGATAACTTGCTAGATAACTTGCTAGATAACTAGAGAGCTAGCCAGCTAGATAACTAGAGAGCTAGCCAGCTAGATACCTAGCTAGCTAGATAACTAGATAGCTAGCTAGATAACTAGATAGCTAGATAACTAGATCGAGAGCTAGATAACTAGATCGAGAGCTAGCTAGATACTAGATAGCTAGATAACTAGATAGCTAGATAACTAGATAGATAACTAGAGAGCTAGCCAGCTAGATACCTAGCTAGCTAGATAACTAGATAGCTAGCTAGATAACTCGATAGCTAGCCAGCTAGATAACTAGATAGATAGCTAGCTAAATAACTAGATAGCTAGCTAGATAACTAGATAGCTAGATAACTAGATCGAGAGCTAGATAACTAGATCGATAGCTAGCTAGCTAGATAACTAGATAGCTAGATAACTAGATAGCTAGCTAACTAGCTAGATAACTAGAGAGCTAGCCAGCTAGATACCGAGCTAGCTAGATAACTCGATAGCTAGCTAGCTATATAACTAGCTAGACAATTAAAGAGCTAGCCAGCTAGATAACTAGAGCGCTAGCTAGCTAGTTACCTAGCTAGCTAGCTAGATAACTGGATAGCTAGCTAGATAACTAGCTAACTTGTGTTTAAATACGGTAACAAAGAGTGAAATACCTAATGTTGTTTTAACAGTTCCCAACCTGCCTCCATCCGTTTCCCGTGCGCAAAGGTCACAAGTCGACATGCCCTGCTTTGGTTTCGGGGTCAAAAGGCAGCAAGGTTTGGTACCCATTGCCGCGATAAGATATTTTTGTGACTCTCCCGTGTAGTCGAGACTCCCCATGGGACCTCTTTTTTTTATGGCGCCTTCGCCTTCACGCTTTCATAGTCATTTCAACACGCTTCCTGTCCGCCTCACCGCAATCGACAACCCTCCCAGCGACCGCTCTCCATACCCCTCATGCGCCCATCGAAAACACCAAGCCTCGGTCGAATAAACAAGGTCCACAATAGCTTGATGGTTTCGCCGCCGCTTGGCTCCTCCTCTCTTGACCGCAGGGAGCTCCGCCCACCTTCCCCTTCCCCCCGGCGGTGGTGCGGGCTGGCTAATTAGAGGGTTGCCACGGGAACGGAATGGCATCCGAGCCAATGGGTGTAATAACAGGGTGAGGGAGGAGGAGGAGTGCGGGCGGGGGTCAGATTATAGGCCTGGTAGTATGCGCCGAGAGGAGCTAAAAAAAGGAAAGAAATGGGGGGGAGAATGTGGAGATGGAAATGGAAAAAAAGAGAATGCACAACTTCACCTCGATGCGGTGCTCGAATGACTGACAGCTCCTTCTTGACGTTATTTTTGTGCTTTTACATCAGAATAATTAGGTTGTCGTGCTAATCATGAAGCAGGGAAATACCAAAACGTTGCACCTTGATAGCAGAATATAGCTATCTCGCTAGCTATCTACTGTATTGGTTATATAGCTATCTTGCTGGCGAGCTATAATAATAATAATAATAATAATAATAATAATATTATTATTCTTCTTCTTCTTCTTCTTATTATTATTATTATTATTATTATTATTATACATTTAATTTCTAAGCATCCTTTCAAAACTCTCAAGGACACTTTACAGTCACGGGATAAGAACTTTTTTTGTGTGTGTGGGTGAGCAGCGGCAGCCATTCGCGCCAGCGTTCACTCTACCCGGAAGTAACACAGCAGCAAAGTTATGAAAGGAAGAGGAAAGGAAAGAAAGAAGTAGAAAAACAAAATAAATCAAGCTAGCTATTTAATAGCTATCTATTAGTTAGCTCGCTTTCTAACTATTTGAGTTACTTCCGGGTTGTGTGAACGCTGGCGCGTGTGGCTGCCGCTGCTCACCCACAGAAAAACTTATCCTGTGACTGTAAAGTGACCTTGAGAGTTGTGAAAAGTGCTTATAAATGAAATGCATTATTATTATTATTATTATTATTATTATTATTATTAGTGTTATTAGTGTTGTTCCATGTGTGAATTCCAAGATGGCTGCTGTCAGCAAAAAAGCTTTATATATATATATATATATATAGTCCAATTAAATAGCTAATAGGAGACCTGTAAATGCATGTTCGAGATGAGATTACATCCAATATTTTCCGCCGTCAGGAAAGTTGTGTGTCTTACAGCCCACACTGGAACGACTCAAGCCTGCATCGCCATGGTAACAAACAGGAAACGGCGTGCCAGTTTTTCAACGGTTTCACTCGCTTTCCTCCTTGTGTGGCCATTCTTTCAAAGACAAACGCTCGCCTGGACCGAGGGGCTAAAAGTGGACAAAAAAAGTTAGTCTTAGTGGCTTTTGACACTCGAACCGCATTGTGTGAAAGCCTCAACAATCCCAGCAGTGTTATATTATAGTATCCAAGCCAAACCACCACAGCCCCAAGCCACAAGGTTCTCCTTTCTGTTTATTTCTGCTCCCAACAAAATTCTTCTTGTATTTCACTACCTCTCATTGATCCGTCTTTGCATCTGAGGCCATCAAACGAAACAGAAAAGCTTTGTTATAAATCTTCGGTCCAAAATGAGTCACTCGGGTGATTCACTCATTCCTCACTAGAATTCTGTAAAGGACTTCTGTGATGGCGCCAACCCCCCCCCCCCCCCCTTTGCCCCCACCTTGATGCGTGCTTTGTTTTGCAAGTCTTTCAAGCAGCGTTTTTTTCCCCCCATCTATCATCACGTTACTTTCCTCTCTGCGTACATGTTTTCATAGAAGCGGTTTTGCAAATTAGCTTAAAGGACAACCGGCGTCACTTTTTTTGTTTTTTTAACGGACATCAGAAAAACGTTTTATAGCATCTAAAATACCCAAAACACGCAGTATGATATTTTTAGTCAAATGCAAAACACCAATAAAAAAAGTGTCCAAAATCTATTTGGTATTTGAATACATGAAAATGATAATATATTTACTCTTCCAGGACCTTATAATGTGGTGTGCCTAATATTCGGAAATCTTTTTTGTATTAATATACTATATTTGGAAACATTTTTTTATTCATTGAACGTGCACCTTATAGTCCATATATATGGAACATTTTGAAAATACACCATTCATTGTGGGTGCGCGTTATACACTGAAAAAAATTATTTTCATAAATGAAAATTAGAATATACAGTAAAGTCTCGTTATATCGATATTCAAGGGAGTCCGAAAAAATATCGATGTGGACTATGTGCCTGTTTTTATATATTTTATATGCTGCATATAGTTGTATACTTCGTTATTCGTTGACTTTACTGTATTTAGTCCAGTGCGCCTTATTTATATATTTATATATATCAAAATGTTGTTAAATACGCCATTGAATTGTAAATACGCCATTCAATACACCAGCGCGCCTACTACAACGGAAAATATTTGTCGAAAATGAATCCACACACATTTTCCAACCAAATATTTATCAAATGTGTCTTTTTATTTCCAGGTATCAGTATTACCTCCAAGTAAAGAAGGAATTATTGGACGGACGCCTCCACTGCACGGTGGAACAAGGCATCAGACTAGCTGGCCTAGCAGTGCAAGGTAAGAATGGCCGACAGCTGACACCTTCACACCCACACAAGAACAAACTCGTGCGAATCATCTTGCCGAGAGGACAGACAGTACAAGAGGGCCCAACCTAGCGCACTTTTTTCCTCAGCTCGTCTTGACTTTTGCGACCTAATATGGCTACATACCGCCAGGAGAGCCCAGTTGACTTAATGGTACTCTATGGTATCACTTTTTACACACACGTGTGCACACACACACACGCATTCCGAGCTGATGTCTGTATCTCTGGAGGGAATGTAAACAGACTGTTTTGCTTATCAACAACTCCAAGGTTAGTCTTGGCGTACGGCAGGAAGACAGTTATCAGACGGGGAGGCGACAATCCGCTTACTACGAACAACGCTTAGGATGCAACTGTTGGACGGAAAGGTGTCGAAGTGGGAGTCGTATTCAATCTTATCAATCACTTTCTGCACCCTTTTTGTTGGATGAAGCAATTCTAGAATGAAAGAGGAAAGGATCAAAGTGTCCTTTTCACCAATGGATCAGGGATGTCATGGTGACATATGCACGTCTGCTAAGAGTTGAAGGCAAACACGAAGCTGTAGCACCCATTGACGAAAAGAGATTGTCTCGCATCTATCACACGTTAATCCGCTTCAATTCCAAGCCGCGACAGTTCCAATTTTGTTAAGTTAGAGAAAGAAAAATGAAGAATTGGGGGAAAAATATGTTTGGGTGCAGTTTTAACAGAAGCTAATGTTTTCTTTCCAGCCGACTTTGGGGACTTCACTCAGTTCATGTCTCAGGACTTCCTTAGGGAGTATGTCCTCTTTCCAGTGGTGAGTTACCCCTCTAACTTTTTTGTGGCCATTTGTACCTTTTAAACATCATCATTTTCAAATCTCAAATATCTAGAACTGGCCTAATGGAGATGAGGTGTTGGAGGAGTGGACTCAGAAGGTCGCAGAAGAGCACAAGAGCCACTGGTACGGCCATTTTCATTCGCTGTCTCAACTCAACTTTACTTATAGAGTATTTTAAAAACAACCAATTTGAAATTCAAATTTGAGACTGTTGACTTTGGACAAGGACAAGGGTCACTGGAGCTTATTGTGGACAAAATGTCTTTTTTTGCTTATCAGGACATGTCTGACAGTCATCCCCATAGCACTGAAAAAAACCAGCATGCCTTCTTCAGATAGCAACAAATATAATGAAAGCAGCAGGGGCCCCGAAATTGAGCCCTGTGGAACACCATATGACATTTGGGCATATGGGAACTGAGAGCAAGGCTAACAGGATCAAAAACAGTGTTTCCTCTAATACACATCTCGTCCTGCAAACGAAACAGAATACTAGGGTCACTACTTAGAACCTCGAACTATAAAATTGCTTTTCCCACAGTTTTTTACAAACTGTGTACATCTAACATCCACCTTACGACCAGCTCGACTTACGACCACCCGTACTTAGGACCACGACCTCCAGACCCTATTTTAAAAATTTTAATTCTACGCCTGGCACCGCAACGCGCTAGCAGGCCGGCAACGCGTATGACAATTTTGGCCAGCCAGCCAGCATCTCACGCTCGCACAGCAATCGACCGTGTGATGGCACCAGAGGGGGGGGGGAGTTTTCGAGTCATTTAGCCTCTGAGTCGCTATTCAACATTTTGAATGGATTTCAACTTCCGACCATTTTGACTTACGACCATTTGGTTGGAACGGAACCCGGTCATAAGTCGGATGTTACCTGTAGATGTTTTTAAGTGAATTCCATGATTTTTTTCTCAACATATTATACGTGTTTGAAAGTCACTGCTGAAAATGTGCAACGTTTGAGAACTCTGTAGGACTTAATTGTATAGAAGAAGCATTATATAGATTTTCACCATTTCACTTGAGAACTTTACCATTTTTCGTATCTCGTAGTCGAATGCAGGCGGCCGAAGCGGAGCTGTTGTACATCAAGGAGATCGAAAAATTAGACGGCTTTGGCCAGGAGAGTTTCGCCGCTAAGGTATGCAGTCTAACCGCCAAAAAAACCTCTTATGCTTAAAACAATAATCTTTTTCTTCTGAAATATCGCATTTATGTGCAGGACAACTACACCAATGACATTTTCATCGGCATGTCTTTCATCGGTGTGTTCGTCAAGCACAGAAACGGCAGATCGATCATGCTCCACAGGCGAGTTTTTCATTTTATTTTATTTTATTTACATCCTGGACCTGTTGCGACATCATCATATTGGAGTGGAAAATTGTTTGTGTGTAAACAGGTGGAAGGATATCGGTACCATCGCTCACAACAAGTCGGCCATCACGGTGGAGATAACGAGTCGCGATGACACCATCATCTTTCACCTGGTGAGTGTTATGTCTGACCGTGAACGCAAGGACACTTGATTAGGTACACGTGCGACAGGCGTCAACCAAACTCCGATTTGCAAAAGTAAAAAAAAAATTAAAAGACCGTTTTAGTTGAGGATTTATTTGACATGATTTGTTAGTAGCCAGATTGTACTGTATGTTAAGTTGAGCTTGGCATGTTAAATGATGCCTATAATTTGAAAAAAAATTTTAATAACTCGCAGATGGTGTGTATGAATAAAATATTATTTCTATATATTAATGGAATTATAATGAAAATTAATAATAATAATAATAATAATAATAATAATAATAATAATACATTTCGTTTATAAGCGCCTTTCAAAACTCTCAAGGATCACTTGAAAGTCACAAGTTAAGTTTTTCTGTGGGTGAGCAGCAGTAGCCACACGCGCCAACGTTCACTCAACCCAAAATAACTCAAATAGATAGAAAGCTAGCTAGCTAGCTAGCTAATAGAAAGCTAGCTAGCCAAATAGAAAGCAAGCCAGCTAGCCAAATGGATAGCTGGCCAGATAGCCAGTATTTGTTCTTGACAGTTGAATTTCTCATTTCCTTGTTTAGTCATATTTGATATACATCACTTAATCTATCCTTTACTTTTTTCTGCTTTTGTAAAAAAAAAAATACATGTAAGTAGTATTTAATAGGAATAAAAAATGTGATTATATCATTAAAAATTAATAACATTTCAGTATGACCTAAATTAGCACACTCTAATTTCCGATTAAAAATGTAACTCTCTTTTTATATAAAATTCTTATTATAAAATGTAGTATAAACTATTTTTGTCAAATAAAAAGTCATGCACATAAAGACACAAGCCTCAATGTAATGGTTAGCTAAAATATATATGATTTTTTTTCTAAATAAGGTAACCAAAATCTCATGAAATCACCTTTAGCATACTGGTAAATTAATACCTCTTTCCAAAATGTATTTTTTTTCTCCAGAAGGTACTTGTATCATATTAAATAATGTTAGTTTACCGAATGTTATTGCCCGCGAGTGCATCCCAAGGACAAAATTCCGCCATGAAAGTGTCAAATACCGCATGAATGTTTTGTCTTTTTGGGCCCACAGGAGGATATGGAAATGGCCAAGTACATCGCTCGCCTGTTCACGGCCAGACACAAGTTCTACAAACAGAACAAGATTTGCGCAGAGTGAGTCTGAAGGACGTCGGAAAGCCAAAACACGTGCAAAGCCGTTTGCTGAACGAACCCCTCATCCCCGTCCTTCGTATTCATTGTCACTTATGTCTTTTTAGACCCACTCATTCCCCTGCACCAATCAGGAGAAGGCCCACCTGGACACACCGCCTTTCTCTGGTACTCTCAGCCTATCAGAAATCCACAATCTAGCTCCCACCCCACTTTTTTTTTTGTCTGGCCGTTGCTTCGTGTTATTTTCAGCGTGAATGAAGCCGGTGATTTGCGCGTCTCCTTTGCTTGCCGGCTCTCCACAATGGCGGTGCTAAAAATGGCACAATGGCTGCCTTCCCTGGCTCTCAAGTATCTGTGTCCAGAAGCACAAGCGCTGCTTGTTTCCGGTCGCTGGCACCAAAATATGTTGTAAAATGTTGCATTGAACCAATTCCAACTTGGATAAATAAGTTTTAACTCATTCAATGCCAGATGGTGTGCAAAAATGTGCCCACTCCAGTGCCAGGGTTTTTGTCATTTTCACTGAAATTGCAGGACCCACAGAATATTGAGTTTTAGGACTACATAAACAGTCTATTCCGTGTAAGAAAACGTACACTCTTCATCAGAAAAAAAGTGTTAATTCCTAAATAATGTGGGTCGGGAGTTATATGAGCTTGAAATGAGGACGGCTGTACAAAATGCAATGCATACATATTGGTTTCTATAAACATAATACATTTCATTTATAAGCGCCTTTCAAAACTCTCAAGGTCACTTTACATTCACAGGGTAAGTTTTTCTGTGGGTGAGCAGCGGCTAGATAGCCACACAGCTAGCAAGCCATCTAGATAGCGAATAGATAGCTTGGTAGCTGGCGATATAACTGATATTGAATGGAATTTACAAAGTTATATAGCGCTTTAACAGTAGCTGAAACTGTAACAAAGCGCTACCATGGACAAAATGCAAATGCTGCCCCCTCGTGGAAGGCAAAAACATTGCCAGTGGTCTGACCAGCGCTTTATCGGTACCCCCGCAAGAAAAACCAAAACATGAACAAATTCGGAAATGGCGCTTCATGACATATTTTCAATTCCCGAATAAATTTGGGAATGGCAGCGAATGGGTTAATGACTGATATGATGATATTAACCAATAAAGACGGAGAAAGGCTTTTCGATATCAAAATAATCATTTATTGACAAATTTACAAGCCCCCCACCATGATGGGGGCATTAGCCTTTTTTCATGTTAGCGCTTTGTTACAGTTTCAGCGCTATATAAATCAATATGTATGTATTGTATTAAATTTTGTGCAGCAGCCCCCATTTCAAGCTCACATAACTCCAGACCCATATAACTTAGGAATTAACTGTTTTTTTTCCTGATGAAAGAAGAGAGTGTAAGTTATCTTACCACTTTTGTGACACATCCGCTGTTAGGGCAATTCGCTACACGAAATTACCTAACATCCGCCATTCTGCCACGCTTTCCTTGCAGCCACGGCCGCAGTCCTGTAACTTCCAGACGATGCATTCTCAGTACGGAGAACATTTCCAAGACACAAAGAGCTCTCAAGGTACCCCCACGCACCCATAAAACATCCCAAATGCTTATCATTGTTGAAATAGTCTTCCTAAAAGTGTCTTTTTACACGATTGTCCTCGTCCCTACCGCCATCCAGATAGCATCTTCCACGACGACCCCTACTACAAATCCGAGAGCAGTTTAGACCACTGCCAGGTGGACTTCCCCTTCCGCAACGGCACCCTCCCCAACGGAAGCATGTACAGCAGCCCCAGCCTGAGCTCCCTCAACCACTCGCAAACCTTCGTACCTCCCTCGCCGATGTCCTCCAACCTCAGCATCCCGGGCAGCGAGCTAATGCGGCCGGATTACATCCCCAGCCACCGGCACAGCGCCATCATCGCCCCGTCCTACCGTCCCACGCCCGAATACGACGCCGTGATGCGACAGAAGCGCCGCGTGCTGCACGCTCACCACGATCTCCACAGCCAGTCGCTACGCAGTTTGAATATTAGTAACGCCTGCGCCTATCGCCAACCGGAGGCTTTGGTTTATAGCCAGCCTGAGATGAGGGAGAGGGGCCCTTATCACGGCTTGGGACCCAGTCCTGGACCCTACGCGCAGGTTAGCTAAACGGCTGCTATTTCATGCTAAGATCATGCTAATAATTTCTCATGTGTACTCTGTAGATCAGCTACAGCAAGCCGGTGTCTCATGGTCCACTTCAGGGAGGACCAGCAAGTACTCAAGGCGCTTGCCATTCCCCTTGCATCAACGGAAGCGGTGGAAACGGCGGCGGCGTCGGTGTAGGAAGCTCAATCTCTCACACGGTTAGCACACCCGAGCTAGCGAACACCAAACAACAAGGGAGCAACCCCAGCGGCTACGCCGCCACGGCTCACGTGATGAGAAACCACATATCGCGCCCTCCGCCGCCGTATCCCGCCGCCGCGTTCCGACCGGCCACCAGCACGCCGGATCTGGCTAGCCACCGCCTGCGCTGCATCGGCGGCAGCAGCCCGGAGCTGGTGACCCGCATGGTGCAGCTGTCGGTTAAGACTTTCCAACCGGACAGCTCGGCGGTGGTGCACCAGTCCTTGCAGGAAGTGAGCGAGCCGCTCACCACCACCGTGGCCAAGCAGCGCTCCACGTTGGGGAAGCGCCACAGCATGGAGGTGATCAGCAGCATGAGAGGCGGCGCTATGGAGGCCATGGCCATGAAGGCCATCAACGCCGCTCCTCTCCATCGAAGGAATACGCTGCGGGAGCACGTGATGCCCCCGCAGCCGGTAGCCCAAGCGCCCCAGCGCCATTCCCCGCCTCCGCCGCCCTCGCCGTGTAAAGACTTACCCATGCCCTCACCGAAGGAACCCCCGGCGGCGCCCCCGGTGGCTTACCAGCATCAAAAGACTCTCTCCAACGCCACCATGCTAATCCACAGCAGCGAGAGCGAAGAGGACGACGACGACGACGAAGAGGACGAGAGGCCAGAACTGGACGTCCAAATCCCGAGTCTCAACGAGGACATTAGTATCAGCGCCCAATTGCAGGCCGCCTTGGCCAAGCTGCCCAACAAGCCCCCGCCGGAGTACCCGGGCCCCCCCAGACCCGCTAGCAACATTTCCATTCACAACCACCACCACAACCACACGGCGCCGCACGGTACCCAAGCGCCAACGGATCCCGACCAAGCCCAAGAATGGAATCCCGCCGACGGCGAGCCCGACGACGGGGGTAACGGGACTCTGACGCGAGGCGACCAGGGCGCCGTCAACGGCAACGTTTTGGGGCCGTCCATTTCGGAACCGGACTTGACAAGCGTGAAGGAGAGGGTGAGGAAGGAACCGGTGAAGGAGAGGCCCGTGTCAGAGATGTTCTCCTTGGAGGACAGCATCGTGGAGAGGGAGATCGCGCAAAGGGTGAGACTTTTCATCATTACGCCATTTCAGACGTAGAGCGCCATCCCCGAATTTGTTCGGGTTTTGCTTTTTCAGTTGAGCTAGCTATCAAGCTACCTATTTGCTATCTGTTTATCTATTAGCTAGCTATTTCAGTCGAGCTAGCTTTCAAGATACCTATTTGCTATCGGTTAGTTATCTATTAGCTAGCTATTAGCTGGCTGATAATAATACATTTCATTTATAAGCCCCTTTCAAAACTCTCAAGGACACTTTACAGTCATAGGATATTTTTTCCGCGGGTGAGCAGCGGCAGCCACACGCACCAGCGTTCACTCAACCCGGAAGTAACATAAATTAAAAAAACAAAAACAAAACGAAATAACAAATAATATGACAACACAAAGACACAGCGAGTCATTCATTCTTCAGCATGTTCTGTAGCTAATAGACAGCTAATAGCTAGGTAGCCAGATAGATGCTATCCAATAGATAGTTAGCTAGGTAGCCAGCTAGATAGATATCCAATAAATAGCAACTATCGGTCATGGCTGAGTAGCTATCAAGCTAACTAGCTATTAGCAGTCTGGCTGGCTGGCTAGCTAGCTAGCTATCTATTAGCTAGCTAGCTTTCTATCTATTTGAGTTACTTCCGGGTTGAGTGAACGCTGGCGCGTGTGGCTGCCGCTACTCACCCACAGAAAAACTTATCCTGTGACTGTAAAGTGACCTTGAAAGTTTTGAAAGGCGCTTAGAAATGTAAAGGCAAATCCAAAATTATTATTATTATTATAATTATTATTACAAGAAAAACCAAAACCCGAACAAATTCGGCAAATTCGGCCAAGTCAAATGAACACGCAAATAACACACATGCTTGTTATTTGAATGTCCCGAAATTGAGATGAGGCAAGATTGAACCCCCCCCCCCCCTGCGGGGTTTACTAGCGTCAGAGATTAGCGAAGCTAATCCCGTTTCACAGAAGGCAGGAGGAAGCGGACTGCTTAATGCGTATCACAGGCAAAAGGCCGTTCGGAAGCAAGTGAACGTTATGTTTCCCGTAAGCGCGAGTATGACAGTGGGATTCGCTTCTTTCTTAAAGACGTTGGAGAGACAAAAAATGTCGGTGGACTCCATGAAGCGGCCGCTGATGATGGCCGCCCTCAATGGCCTCTATGCGACCCGCATGCCCGTTCCCGAGTGTCCGACGGACGACGGCGCCAAAACTGCCACAGACGAGCGGGTAAGAACGCCTCAGCTATTGTTTCTTCATTTTGAGTGTTTCAAATTGAGTAAGTAAAATCACGAAACAAAATGGCGTCGGCAGATGGGCAATTCACAGCAGGCCTTTGTTTGCATCGTTGCTAAACTCAGAGGGACAAACCCTAAGTAGGATATGGAACGCGTGGAACGCCGGCGCTTTAGTTAGCGCCTGCAGAGTCTCGCCGGTATGCTAAGAATGCGAGATGGCCTCCGTGATGGACATTGGGAGAAAATAAAATAATAAAAAAGAGGAAAAAATCTCTAATTGTTCATTAATTGTGATGCTGCGATTGTATATGTTGGTCACTCTGTTTAGCTTTCTATTGGCTATATGGCTAACTAGGTGGCGAGCTATCTGTTGGCTATCTATGAGCTATCTACTAGCTGGGTGACTGTCTTTCTATCTATTTAGCTATCTATTAGCTAAATAGCTATATGGGTGGCTGCCTATCTAGGTAGCTATCTATTAGCTATCTACTAGCTGGCTAGCTAGCTTTCTCTCTATTTAGCTTTCTCTTGGCTATATGGGTATCTAGGTGGCGATCTATCTGTTGGCTATCTATTAGCTATCTACTAGCTGACTGGCTGGCTTTCTATCTATTTAGCTATCGGTTAGCTATATAGCTACCTGGGTGGCTGGCTATCTAGGTAACTATCTGTTGGCTATCTATTTGCTATCTACTGGATAGCTAGCTAGCTTTCTCTCTATTTAGCTTTCTCTTGGCTATATGGCTATCTAGGTGGCGATCTATCTGTTGGCTATCTATTAGCTATCTACTAGACTGGCTGGCTTTCTATCTATTTAGCTATCTGTTAGCTATATAGCTACCTGGGTGGCTGGCTATCTAGGTAGCTATCTGTTGGCTATCTATTAGCTATCTACTGGCTGGCTAGCTATTTGGGTTACTTCCGGGTGTGGCTGCCGCTGCTCACCCGCAGAAAAACTGATCTTGTGACTGTAAAGTTTCCTTGAGAGTTTTGAAAGGCGCTTAGAAATGAAATTTATTATTATTGTTATTATTATTATTTATTATTATTAATGTATAAAAAGTAGAAGCATCAGGTTAGCATGAAGCTAATTGGCAGTCCACGTAATTGACTGGTCTTCCTCTTGACCCGCCAGTGTAAAACATTGGAGCTGAAGCTGGAGGAGGAACGCGTCTTCACAGAGTACGAGCAGGTACCCAAAAAGAGGGCGGACGGCCCGCTCACCACCGCCACGCTACCCGAGAACGCCGAGCGCAACCGCTTCCGCGACGTGGTCCCGTACGAGGAGAACCGAGTGGAGTTGGTGCCTAACAAGGAAAACAACACGGGGTACATCAATGCATCCCATATCAAGGTGGGTGCTTCTGGATTTTGAGGATCGGGTCTTTGTCGATTCATTT
This sequence comes from Hippocampus bargibanti, assembly GCF_051943395.1. Taxonomy (NCBI): domain Eukaryota; kingdom Metazoa; phylum Chordata; class Actinopteri; order Syngnathiformes; family Syngnathidae; genus Hippocampus; species Hippocampus bargibanti. The sequence continues at coordinate 3,523,902 of NC_142752.1, forward strand.
GTCCTTTGCAGGTGTTCATGCTAAATCTTAGCAAGTGTTTTGGGGCGTTGTATCTATTTTATCTATCAACGGTCGCTGGCTAGCTCTCTATTAACTCTCTATTAGCTAGCTAGCTAGCTTTCCATCTATTTGAGTTACTTCCGGGTTGAGTGAACGCTGGCGCGTGTGGCTGCTGCTGCTCACACACGGAAAAATGTATCCCGTTACTGTAAAGTGACCTTGAGTTTTGAAAGGTGCTTATAAATGAAATGTATTATTATTATTATTATTATTATTATTATTATTATTATTATTATTATTATTGTTATTTGTTATTTGTATTTTTTTATTTTTAAAATTATTTTTAAATTTTTTTTATGATTTTTATTTTTTAAAAACAACATTTATAAAATTCTAATAATTGTAGTTTTTATTGTGCTTAAAAAGTACAAATAGTTATCCTGCTTGGTGAAAAAAAAACTAATGTAATTAAATTGTGAGACTTAAAGAATAAAACATTTGATATTTTGTAATTATTGAAATAAATTAATTACATAATTAAAATAAATATGTACTTAACTCATTTACTGCAATTCCTGGTTTTATTTTTCAAATTTTTGAAAAATGTAATTTTTTTTGTAGCCTCGGGAAGCAGTCCTCTGCTCCCTCCAACCTTAGAGAAGGGACCAATCATAGCAGAGGTCTGGCGCCGCCAGCTCTGTACACTAGGGATATATATAGGGCCAGAGCTACCAGCAAAATTTTAGTTCGCTGACGAAGCCTCTTGGATGAAAAGCGTCCGACACCTTCAAAGAAGTACATATGTCATATATAATATATTTTTTTGTAATTATTCAAGTAGATGAATTACACGAATGAAAAAAAAAAAAGAAAAAAAAATAGACAATTCGTGTTTAGTCTTATTGAAGTCGATAAAAATAAACACTAATATTTCTTTTTTTAAAAACAATTGATTTATTGAAAAAAAAAATGTTATCAAACCAAATAAAATTGGAGAATATTCGCATTAGCCAAAAACTGACATTTCTTAGTCCAGTTTCTTAAAATGGCATGAACAAATTTACTTACTACTACTACTACTACTACTAATAATAATAATAATAATAATTCCATCATTTCATGACGAATGTTCTCCTAAGTAGTCCCTGACATTAAAAAGGTGGAGCTGAATCGGAATCGACCCGTGTTCGTGTTGCTCTTTTCAAACATCTTCAACGACTCCTCCAACGTCTTGCTGTCACTCTTCATTCATCAGCTCCCGCGTCTCAAACGGGGATTTGTTTGACAACCACATCACACGGCGGACATGAAGGGCGAAGGCTTAACAACACGCTGTTTTTTTTCTCTGGCTTTGTGGTGGCCTTTTGAGTAAAGAAAAGATGAAAGTCGGCAGGCAACCCTTTGCAGCTCCAAAGCGCTTTGCAAGAATTCACCAGGAATGCGCTGGCTAAAACTTCTTAAATCCACCTGAGCCGCTCAGTCTTGCCTACCTTCCTCGACACGTCGCGCGCGAGTTTGCGTTTGGTGTGATCGGCGCCGGTCACGACCCTGCGTAACCCTCTTAGCGTGTTGTTTCAAGCAGCCAGCACACATGAACAAAAAAAGGCTTTCATTAGAGCTTTTTTTTTTTTTTTTTTTTGCAGTCACGCATTGGTTTTTGCTGGTTCAAGGTTGAAAGTCGTATGGATTTTTTGGGGGGTCATTTTCCCCATTTTCCCCCCTTCTTTTCATGTATTTATTCATCTATTTATTTATTTTCTTTACTTTGTTTATACCACTATTTATAATATTCCTTTTATTTATTTATTTATTATTTATTTATTACATTCTCCTGTATTTTTGTGTTTATTCATCTATGTATTTATTTACTTGATTTTATGTATTTATTTACTTGATTTTATGTATTTATTTATTTATGTATTTATTTATTCATTCATTTATTTATTTGTATTTTCTTTTATTTATTGATTTTACATGTATTTATTGATTGTATTTTATTTATGTATTTATTTTTTTATTTTTTTAGTTATTTTAATAAATTCATGTATTTATTTGTTTACTTATTTATTTATTTATTCATACAACTATTTATTATATTCCTTTTATTTATTTATTTAGTTATTTATTCATGTATTTATTGATTCATTTATATATTTATTCATCTATATATTTTGTTTCTTGATTTTAAATTTTTATATATTTTCTTTTATTTATTATTTATTTGTGTTTTTATTCATCTACTTATTTATTTTCATTTATTTATTTATGTATGTATTTATTTATTTATTAAAGTATTTATTTATTTATTATTTTTTGTGGGCAGGTAACCATCCGAGGGGAGGAGTGGCACTACATCAGCACCCAAGGCCCACTGGCCAACACCTGCGGCGATTTCTGGCAGATGGTGTGGGAACAGGGCGTCAATGTCATTGCCATGGTTACGGCCGAAGAGGTATACACACACTCACAGGCAAGCAAGTGTACGCCGTCGGCATGTGCGATGACCCCCTTTTACGGCTGATTCCAGGAGGGCGGGCGCTCCAAGAGTCACCGCTACTGGCCCAAACTGGGCTCCAAACACAATTCGGCCACACACGGCAAGTTCAAAGTGACCACCAAGTTCCGCACCGACTCTGGCTGCTACGCCACGACGGGTCTGAAGGTCAAACACCTCCTGTCGGGTCAGGAGAGAACCGTGTGGCACCTGCAGTACACTGATTGGCCTGAACAAGGCTGCCCGGAATATGTCCAAGGCTTCCTCTGTGGGTGACCACTTCCCATTTTTCTAACCACACCTCGTGTGTGAATTTATCCTTTCTAAAAATTCATTTCAATTTTTAAAACGATTATTCTATATTTTGTTTTTATCACGTCGATCTTCTCAGCCTACCTGGAGGAGATCCAGTCGGTTCGGAGACACACCAACTCCATGCTGGACACCTCCAAGAGCCTAAATCCACCAGTGGTGGTGCACTGTAGTGCAGGAGTGGGTCGCACGGGAGTTGTTATTCTCACAGAGTTAATGGTCAGCTGCCTGGAGCACAATGAGGTTGGTACATTGATTAAAATAAAAATAATAATTCTGAAATATATTTATATCTACAGCAGGGGTGGCAAAGTCATTTTTTTGCTGCGGGCCACATTGTAGTTATGGTTTCCTCTCGAGGGCCGTTATGAATTTGGGGAACCCATTAGAATGTTGAAATCCCTTCAAATATTACATATAGAGCACACAGCAAATTAATGAATAACTCGTTTTCAAATCTGAAGTCAAGAATAATGACTTTTATTGTGGTTGACATCCAAAAATTTGAAATTTTGGCTCAGATTTTAGCAATCATCATGGAATTTAACAAGTTTGATTTGCTTTCGCGGGCCGAAAAAAATAATGTGGCGGGCCGGATTTGGCCCGCGGGCCTTGACTTTGACACCTGTGATCTACAGTATATTAGACAAACAGCAACATATGTTTTTTATTCCTGGATGTTACCATTTTTGGCCTGTCCATAATGTATGTATTTTTTGAAATTCATTATTATTATTATTATTATTATTATTATTATTATTATGTATAATAAAACCCCAATGTTTATTTAGAAGCCTATGTGTGTCATGAATCACAAAATCTGGGTTATTTTGGAGCAATAAAACAAAATTGTGTATTTAAAACAACTCACCAGCACCAGCATTAACTATGTCTGTTTAGCATCATGCTAACAATGAGAAACACCATAAACAAGCTTATGGTTAGCATCTGTGTGGTATCCAATCGCTGACCACCAGAAAAAAGTCAAATAATGTTTTTGTAGTTAGCCTATGGAGGAAATTATGCAATTATTTTATTTTACCGTGTGTGTCCATATATTTACTTGACGCTGATTTTTGCAACTGATCACAATCGCCGCTTGTTGTTGTCATCGTCGTCGAATTTAGCCCGTGGAGATCCCCACCATGCTTTCGGGCTTGAGGCAGCAGAGGATGCTGATGGTCCAGACCATCTCGCAGTACAAGTTTGTCTACCAGGTCCTCATCCAGTTCCTCAAGAACTCTCGTCTCATCTGAAGTGTCAGCAGAATACGAAACCTCACTCACTTTTTTTTTTTTTTTTGCATTTTAATCTTTTTTTCCATTTTACAACAGCTAAAATTATTTCCTTAAATGCAGCCAGCCATCCCTATTATGGACCTTGTGTACAATTAACCTGCCACAAGATGGCGCCAAATCACTACCTGCTTAATTCTAATTGAAGCCTATCAATACAAAGTGAATCAGGAGTTAGGTAAATAACTCCTCCATTTTGTGAAGATAAACGTATGTTTGAACAGCAGTTGTGTGACAAAAAAAACGTAAAATATTAACTTTTAACATTGAAACAAATGTTTTTCTTACCCCTTTTATATTTATTTAACTGTCAACAGTGTTCTCACCTACATTACATTTCAATATGTCCACTCAATTTCTGAAAAAAATACAACGCAAGCATAAAATATTCACAACGCTTCATTTTATGCAACTTTTGTCTTTTTACACGCAGACTTTGTCGAAAACAGAATAAACACATATTTCTATACTACATATTGTACTCCATAGCAAACAGAATCAATGTTATTTCGATCAGGTTTCAAATATATTCAAGTCCCTGTAAAGTGAACAAAAAATGTCTTGTAAATTTGATCAAAACACACACACACATTGTAAATAGCATAACATTGTGCCTTAAATGAAAAGCTCCACCCCTATCATAGTTAAAATCTCTGGAGTCAGTATTTATCCTTCAACATGTTCATAAAAATAACATTTTTATTTGTACAGACACATGTATTATGTGAACATTGATTACTCATTCATGACTTGGTACTTTCAAAAAAATTACCGCAATCTTTTTTCAACTATGCATGCCTTTTTTTCTTAAATATGTATTTGAATGTATATATAAACATAAATATATCAATTCTTCTCCGTAAAAGCTTCCTACTCTCTCAAGTATTTTATTGCACTCGTTTGTCATGCGGCATTCCACTGTTTGTTCCTATTTAATCACCCTTTCGTCTTGGTGCCTGTACATACTTTTTGTATATGTTTTCATTGCTTTCTTCTCGTCTTTCCCCGTCAACGTGTACTTGCTTGTAATGCAATAAAGTCTTATTTTCTATATTGGGGTGCCAACTAAGTATTTTATGTGTGGGGGTGGCAACGCGAAGATAAACAATTTCAAAAGGCATTACAACTGAACAAAAACACTTTTTCCCCCTCATAGAGGCCAATGTTAACACTGGAGAATATTACTAAAATCGTCTTTTGAAATATGATGCCTTTAATAACATTTTAAATTATTAATTCGTTATTTGTCGGAGTTCGGTTGGCGTCGTCCATCGCGACGCTCGCACACGTGCACGCAATTCACGTCTATTTACAATTGACTTCACACAGTTAATATGGAACGTCCTAGTTTGTGTTCAATTGCGAGAAATGAGACAGACAAGCGTATTCATTCGTTTAATAATGTAGGGAAACACTGTCACATGTCGGCAGGAAAGCACAATTACGTTCTTTTCAGGTAAAATTCCAAAAAGAATGAACAGTAGTGCGAAGGTGGAGCCCAAGTTCGGCGTCGTGTCAGTCGTCGTCGTCACCTGACCGAGTGGATTTGTAAGTTGTTCACCATTATAAAAATAATAATAATAAACTATTCTAGTAATGTATCAACAGTGACCGACAATTGTGTCTCCGGCAGGTTTTGGAAGGGCCGAAACTGAGATTTTAGTTTACCGCATGCTGCCACATGGAAACTATCCTCACCTGTGACTCGTATCTCAAGGCGCCGCCGTACGAGTATTCAACTTGCAAGCCTGCTCACGGAACGAAATCAAGTCAAAGTCAAGGTAGCGATTTATTAATTTGAAATTTTAAGTTTCCTTAAGTTGTTTGTGCAGATCTCGGACGTAGGGGTGATCTTTCCCGTGAGTCACTTCCATGATGCTCAATGCCTGCCAAACACACATTTCACCTTTGAACACTTTCAATGGTATAATTAAATTATATACTGTCGTACAAAAAAATGAAGTACTGCACCTTCTTGAGTGCGCTAATGCCAGCCAATTGTTTGTCCAATGCCAAGTAGAGTCGAGAAAGCTTCAGGTACAAAGACGAGACGTTCAGGGAATAGGGCGGATACAGCTGGCTGTAAAGTACAAATGACAAGAAATTACAATGAAAATATCAATATTACTGTATTGACCGACGGGATGCGTTATGGCTTGCAATACTTTATATTACGACGCGACAGATATTGTGAAAACCTGACGAAAAAAAAGATTTAGAATCCATGCGAAAATGTCATCTTCTCTGATTAAGAAAATTGAGTAACAATTTGTTGACCAGTGTAATCAATGTAAAAATAAAAAAAACAACAACAATATGCACCTAAAAGGTTGAAGAAGCTTCTCTCCATAGCGCACGGCACCGTGGAGGTCTCCCTGGTAGATGCACACCCCCATAGCCTGGTAGTTGACGTGTAACATGTAGACGTTGGCATCATCCAGCACACCGCCCATCTTTTCCAAACTCTGCTCGCAATTCTCCAGAAGCTCGCTAGGGGGTGCCAAAGACTCAAGGAGAATAGGGATAGCTTTGTAATTACCGTAATTTCCAAATTGGACACTGTTTTGGGCAAAAACAAAGGATATTTTTGAGATGTTTCATTTCGCGGAAGTCCCTGATGGTTTTGTGAGCGTAGAGCAACATGGCGCTCACAGCGTCAGCCTCCACTAGCTTGATACGCTCGCGCACTTTCAGCTTTAGCTTGTCCTACACACACACACACACACACAAATTAGAATTTTTATTTGTGTTTTGTCCTTTTTTTTCCCCCCACCACCATGTGAATACCATCCACGTGTTCTCACTTTGGACCTGGTTTGGCACTCTACACAGTCACAATTAAAGTAGTAGGACTCCTCGAGTCTGCCATTGCGATCGTCCGTCGGGTAGAGCAGATCGATGTAACTGATCAATACCTACAAGCGGAAAGCACACACTAAGTCATTCAAACATACACTGTTTTAGATTATTAAAAATTCTAAATAATTCAATAGCCAAGGTCTATTGAAAAAAATATTGGTATGTTGTACAATGTATGTGTGTCTCACTTCATCTCCAGCCTTCATGTCCTTGACGGCCCGCACCTCAGCGTTCGGGCCCTTGAACGTCACAATCACGCTAGGAACACAACTGTGGTTGATCAACGCCACGCTGCACCACACATACAAACACATGACAACAAACACTTTCACGCTCAGTAACCCCCCCTCCCCCATTATTTTCACGATATGCTAATTAGCTTAGCATAAAGTACAGTCATACCTTGGCTTGCGAACTTAATTGGTTCCCAGAAAGTGTGTGTAAGGCGAAAAGTGTGTATTCCAACCATTAATTTTTCATCAGAAACCATTAAAATGAGAATAATCCGTTCCCAGGTACCCATAAAACATAATTTTCAACTTAATAAGCCTGAAAACTACACACAATATACCTTATGTTATGTATAATAAATGTGCTACTTTATTGTAATTAAAGAAATAAACTGTACTACAGTAAAGTCTCGTTATATCGATATTCAAGGGAGTCCGAAAAAATATCGATATAACCGGGACTATCGATATATCCGACCCTGTTTGCATGTAATTGTCTCCGTGCGTGCATAGAAATAGTATCGATATAACCGGGACTATCGATATATCCGATATCGACATAACGAGACTTTACTGTATATAATGAAGTTGTTTTATTTACCTTTGTGATGGTCGTTGATGGCTTGATGGAATGGATAGCCTTTTGCATAAAGTGTCTCAAGGAGCTCTGGGCTGTACATCTTAGAAGTTGTTATATTGCAAAAGCAATATATGCAGGCAGACACACTAGAAAATGCATTAATAGCTGGTTCCCTTGCTTGTATGTTCACTTGAAATTGTACAGATGGCTTGTGCGGGTTATTTGTAGGGTCTTATTGATGGGATATTTTAACCTTGCAGTTTGAACTATCAATAAAGTTGAAACTAGTCCAAATTTCACCGTGTTTTCTATCCATTTTCTCACCATTTCACTTTTTTTTTCACTTTAGTTTTTTTTTTGTTTCAAGCTCTGTCGTCTGCCTTTCCTATTCATGCTATTTCCAGCTGCTTGTTAGGAGCTCCAAGAACCGGCTCGTTCGCGAAAGACACATCACTCATTGTGGCGCTCCGTGTGTTTCCCGAAAAATAGTTTGTATGCCAAGATTATATTCTTGCGAATTTAATGTTCGTTAGGCGAAAAGTTCATTAGCTAAAGCATTTGTAAACCGAGGTATCACTGTACTTGGTTTAAGCGGTGACTAACTTTGGTCTTACTCTGGGTAGACTGCGGTGCCTATGTGGGACAGTTCCTCGTCCTCGATAGTGAAGCCATTACAGGAGACCTATGTGTAAAAAAAATAAATAAATACATAAAAGTATAATTGGCTCTGTTTTCAAAAAAGTTTTTACCTGTGAGAATAGCGAGAGTAGATCTTTGGAATCTGGAAAGTCCAAATGTTTGGAGTAAAAGCGATGTAGGCCAGCTGCCTCTGCCTGGATGTTGTCTCGTTTCTCTTTGTCCAAGTCCTCCACGTCTACGACAGGAAGAAGCCCAAGTTGAAGAGGAACCGTTGACTCATATCGGATTTCATTATGGATTATGACCGCGTTTTTTTCATATCAAAGAGTCTGAATATTGATCTTTATGCCAAACTTGTCTTGCGCAACTTTAGACTCACGTGACTGCATGTCTGCAACCAGTAAGATCTTCTCCGACTCACTTCTTTCCTTCTGCGTTTTCTACAGATGACGTTATTTCAACTTTGAGAGCTTCAAAACTGGCTTCCTTCCTCACCTTCATAGCCAGGATGCGGGCCACCAGACGACTGCTTTCCGACGGGCACCATCTCTCACCGAAGGCTACCATCGCCGAGCATTCCAATTTGTGCACTGACCAGTCGCCCTTCTGCGCTCGAAACACCAAAACTCAAATTCTGAACGGTAATTGATTTTGTTTTGAGGAGGGTTGGATGGGTGTTAGCTTGCATTAGCTTGCGTTAGCACCAAACTCACAGAAGAGATAATTCTCTGTTTTTTAATACACAATGTCATTCTCTTTGTTTTATGTTTAGTTTAACAGTACGGTAATTTGGTTTGTGATGGATTCTTTTTCTGACAAACTGCTATTGAATTTGAAACCTTAAGCAAACATGCGTTACGACGACAAGACTTTTATTCCTTACCTGACATGTGACGTTGCAGTAGTAAGCTTTCTTGCACTTGCCGCATCTCGCCAGGCTCTCCTTCCTAAAAATCCATCAAAAAAATTAACCAAATCAATTCTCCCCTCACAGCGAGATTATAATTTACTACTGTACATTTTCATATGGCCATTTTTACATCCCATCCCCCACTTCCTCCAATACTGGATAACGAGAAGTAGCAGTGGCAAGTGATAGCGACAGCCGGGTCCAAAACATTCCGCTGTATTAATAGCGTTGACCTTATGGAGGGCCACATGTCCGAAAGCATAAGTCACTCGAAAAGTTGGAAGTTTAACAATAATAATAATAATAATAATAATAATAATAATAATAATAATAATAATAAATGTAATTTATAAGCACATTTGAAAACTCTCAAGGTCACTTTACAGTCACAGGATGCGTTTTTCTTTGGGTGAGCAGCGGCAGGCACACGCGCCAGCGTTCGCTCAACCCACTCATAGAAAGCTAACTAGCCAGCTAATAATAATAATAATACATGTCATTTATAAGCACCTTTCAAAACTCTGTCACTTTACTGTCGCAGGATAAGGATATCTAATAGATAGCTAGCTACATAGCTAGCTAGATAGCTAGCGAGCCAGCTACATAGCTAAGAGATAGAAAATAGCTAGCAAATAACGTGCTTGCTAGGTAGCCCGCCAGATAGCCAGATAGCCAGCTAGATAACGTATTAAGAATAATTAGAAGGAAAATGTTTGGAAATATTACATTTAAATGAAGCCATTTTATTATATTTAAAAATAAAGAAATTTCATATCATGTGCATAAATTAACACTCCCAAAATGTAATCACACAAATTAAATGAAAAATATTAAGTTTTATGAGAAAAAATATATAATATTCCCCCCCCCATAAAATCAACAAAAACATTAAAATCAGATCAAATGACTTATTAGAACAGATAGAAAAACAGTTTATAATAAATCAATATATTTTAAACTACCACTACCTCAATACAATAATAAATTCGGTTTGAATAATCAGTACATATTTTTTAAAAAACATCAATAAAAACACCAATAAATTATAAAAAAAAAATGCCTTATATGATGTATACATGGAATGAGAAGACTAAAATGAATAGTTTTTGTCATGAGGGCCCCAGAGGGATGGGGGAGGGGGGCTCCATGTGTACCTGTTGAAGCAGAACTCGCAGTAGGCCCCCCTTTCTTGCGCCGAGAGGACAAAGCTGTATGGCGGGCAGGAAAAAAGTAACTCCCCGACGCGGAAGGCTCTGGTTACCCGCAAGCCTCGCCCTTTATCCGGGCTGTGAAACCTCTCGATGCCGTTTATGCCGCCGCCAGTCATATTCCACTTCTTCCTCTTGGTCCTCCTGCTTCAATGGAGCTGAAGAAGAGCACCATAATGGGCCGAGTGGGGCGGAACCAGTGTTACTATTAAAAGATTGGGAGACCTCCTTCTGCTTGGGAATCCCCCCCCCTGCCGAATATACAATTTGTCACTCTAACTTCATTTATGGCTGTAATTATATGTTTATAATCACTTTTTAGGCGAATTGTGACATTTTAAATTAGGTGAATCTCGTTTTTAATCCACTTGATTGGGTTGAAACGAGTGAAACAGCGCCCTCTGTCACGAACGGCTGTATTACACCCTATTAAATTCAATGAAAGATTACATTACAGAAGAATACTATTAGCAGAAATAGTATCAACGGTATTATCATCATTCCACCTGTTTATTGTTTATTCTGTATTAATTAAAATAATTTTAGGTCAAAATATAGTGGATTACAAAAAATAAATTAAACGTGTATTATTATTATTATTATTTTTTATTTTTAAGGCAACGAATGCCACCTGGTGGTGAATCAGTCCGTTTGAAAAACACAGTTTAAGATGATAAAGTACAAATAGGTGATCAAGGACGATACATGAAAGTAAAAACTACGGAAACCACATTTTCAGGGTGAATATTTCTTTAAAACAAAAATCAGCAAATTAAGTGGCACGAAGGATAAATAATAAACCAATAAAATAACCGATAAAATAATTGCCCAATTTGAACGTTTCAAAATAAAACACAAATACTAGAGTAATTGTTGGTGAAACAAAATACCGTATGAAAATTAAATACATGTTTTGTTCGTAGAAAAACGGCCGAATTCAGCTTCCTATTTATTCAATAGAAAGCGCAGAGAGCCCTCTTGTGGACAACAGTTTGAATTACACCTTTAAAAAAAATAACCGCACAGTGCCATATTAGCGAATCATCTTTATTTTTATTTCCTTCAAAATAATGACGTCTCAATTTTTAAATTGCCTAAACTAAGTAATGAACATTTATTTAAATACAATGAAGGCAGGTAAGTTTTTGTTTGTTTGTTTGTTTGTTTCACGGGGAAGCGGCTTGCAGTTTTTGGGCCGAAAATTGTCATATTAGTTTGAATAACTTTATTATTTTTTCGTGCCAGCAGTTCGGGTGGGGGTAACAGAATGGGCAATTCTGTAACGTCGTATTTCTTGATATTTTTTTCAGTTCTAGTTGGAAATGCAGGAAAGCCAATTTTTACATTAGTAAAATTTGAAATAGTTTGGTCAAATTTATAAAGTGGGTTATTCTTCAGTTTCCTACCCTGATTTTTAACACACAAAAACATTGGATGTAACATACTCCTCAACCCCGTAGTTGCCCTTGACGTGCATCTGAACCCTTTATCCAACGTTGCCCCAGTTCGCCGCACTCCCAGATTTTTATTATAATTTCATTTCCCCCCATTCTTCCAATCTAAAGATGTTGTTCCTCCTCACTTTTTAATAATGTCCAAGCAAAGGGAGGCATGTCCCCCCGGCAGATTACTCGCTCGTCTTTGGCGTCTCGTCTTGATTACATCAGAGGAGTTGATTTGATTTGGAAGAAACCCCCTTGTTTCCCCGAGAGCCCAAGCCGATCTCTTTAGACCTTGGCTTGGCGTGCTGAGTTCTTGCTTTGCCGGCACGCCGGATGATCTTGATGAATATGATCTGGAAAAAAAAAAAAGAGGGAGGATTAGGTGAAAGGATTATAATTTCCAATGATGAGGAATGATAAGAAACAATAAATCCTAAAGTAGATTTAGTTCCCAAGGAAAAACCTGTTATGGAAAACAGAATAAGAGACGAGAGCAGAGAAATTAAATAGATACACAAGGCATGACCTGTTTTCAAACCCTCCCTGTATTTATGATTCGATACTTTACATTTTTGCGTCACTTTCTGCTTTATTTTACCTGGACAAAATCAGTTTTTGATAGCCCCGCCCCCAAAGGCCGTCGATCGCGATCTACCAGGAAGTGAGCCGTGAAAGAGGAAAATGTAAAAAAAAAAACTGTCAATAAAATTATATATTTGCGTTTCAGAGTACACTTAAACCTAAGCATGCTCACAGTTTTATTTTCACAAAATAGTGAAAAATGAAAATAAAAACAAACACCCAACCAACGGAAGTGCGCCATTGCGTCACCGGAAGTTGTCAGGAGCTCTGCAGTTGGTAATTTCACCTCGCGATGAATCAGCAACTGCAACAAATCATTTAAAAATGTGTTTTTTATTTTATAATTACTCTCATTCAACGTTTGTTTTATGTCAGTTTCACCGATTGCACCGGCAATGACTGTCATCAAGGAGAAGCATTTTAAAACGCTACCGGGACGCTTGATTGACACTTGACAGGCTGCAAAAAGTTCGTCTCACGGCTCCACGTCGGGTGTCTATAAGGTAGGCATCGATTTGATTGATACCAAATCAGAGATAGCTGCTGCTCGTGACATTTTGCGCGAGTGCGATCGTGGGAGGTTCCCCGGCTTGAAAAGTTGATGATCATCTGTCAAATGAAGTTAGCGACCCTGCCTGGTCGTATACTTCACTATATTATTATAATTATATAAATGTGTCCACTTAAGTGCCATGGTTTTTGTCATTGTCATTCGAATTACATAATATTGAGTTTTAGGACTACATTAACATTAAATGCAGCGTAAGAAACTTTAGACTCTTTTCTTTCTTCAGAAAAAATAGTTAATTCCTAAGTTATATGGGTCTGGAGTTATATGAACTTGAAATGAGGGCGGCTGTCCAAAATACAATGCAATATATTCATATTGATTTATATAGCGCTTAAGCTGGAACAAAACGCTAACATGGAAAAAAGGAAATGATGCCCCCTTGTGGAAAGGCAAAAACATTTCTAGAGGTCTGGCCAGCGCTTTATCGGCACCCAAGCAAGAAAAAAATAACGGAAATATTCGGGAATGGTGCTCTATGTCATATTTTCAATTCATGAAGAAATGTTTTAATGGCCGTGAATGAGTTAAAAACAACTTTCAATTTTGAGTTTGCCATAAAAAAATGTTCAAATGTCATTTTATTTTTACTGCACGATAATTCAATAATAATAATAATAATAATAATAATAATAATAATAATGATGATAATAATAATAATAATACATTTAATTTCTAAGCGCCTTTCAAAACTCTCAAGGTCACTTTAAAGTCACAAGATTTTTTTTGTGCGGGTGAGCAGCGGCAGCCATTCGCGCCCACGTTCACTCTACCCGGAAGTAACACAGCAGCAAAGTTATGAGAGGAAAGGAAAGAAAGAAGTAGAAAAACAAAATACAGGAGCTGCTGGAGAGGCAGCCACTCTCGCGGCGCCATAGAACTGTTCAAAGACACGAATAACTTATTTTTTTGAGGCCCATAAGTGAAAGAAGTCATATCTGTCAATCACCAGCTAATAATAGCCATGGTGAGACTCCGCACGGTCCTGTACTTGAAACCTTTCTGTTTATGCTCATGTCAACGCGAGCTTACACGCTGTATTTGGATAGCAACGCAGATCTGTTTGCTGTTTTATAAATGATCCCCGCCATGGGTAAGCACCCCCCTTTTTTTTTTTACACCCCTCAAAGACACAGCGAGCATAATTTATGGGCGCCCCCTTGATGGATACGCGGGGGCATTGTCACATTGGGAAGCTCATAAAGCAGCAGCTGCTAATGCCCGACTGCCGGGAGGTCGCCCATGCGCGCCGCGTGTGAAATCCAGCGTGGTTTAAAGACCCTTTGCCGCTCTCGGCCTGGCGGTCCGAGTGAACCCGGACCCCCTCGTCACCTCGTATTCCTGACCTTGTCACTGTTACGCCACTGGCGCCGGGCCTCGCTAACTAGGGGTCAGCGACGGGGCATGTTTCCGCGGGGATGGACGTGTGATGGGGTGCGGTCATCCAAACTGCTTGGGAATCGTCCCAGGATAGGGATGGAGGCTAATAATAATAATAATAATAATACATTTCATTTATAAGCGCCTTTCTAAACTCTCAAGGACACTTTAGTCACGTAATTTTTATCTGTGGGTGAGCAGCGGCAGCCACACGCGCCAGCGTTCACTCAACCCATACTATATATTAATAAAATAATAAATAATAATAATAATACAGTACTATAACTATTAAAGTAATACTGTATATATATACATATATTTGGCTCTGGTAATAGTATATTTTGGCCATTTTGGGATAATGGGACAAGCCAATTAAAACTTTTAGTTCGCTGTTATTTACTGGATTATGTCATTCCAATTTGGGGCAAAATGGTGCCCGAATGTTTTTAAACAAAACACCCAAAAATGTTAGGTTCTTTATGTTTTTATATTTTTATTATTAAAATAACTTTGTTGTAGTTAACTCATTCACTGCCAGAGGTGCCGATAAAGCGCTGGTCAGACCTCTGGAGATTTTTTTTTTTCCCCCACCCATTTTTTTTTTTTCTAAATCCACTTCCTTACCGGACCGAATGTTCATCATGCCCATATCTCGCAGTATCGAGCCCCTAAGTCTAGCCCCCACGTCTCCACGAGGAGAGGTTGACGCCGGCCGTCTTAACCCGGCGAAAAGCCTTCATCTCTTCTGTTTATCCACGTGTCTTTGCTTTGGCTCAGGCCCCGCGTTGTCATCCATCGTAGTGCCAATCGGGGTCCTTTCGCCAACCCCCCCTCCCTGTCTAAACTGTCCTTTCACTGCATGGCTTAGCGCCTTCAACCCCTCTTCTCACTTTATGAGCAGACAGCTGGGCTAATCTGTCGCTACTCCCCTTGTCGTCTTCGGTCTTGTCCGATTGCGTCTTTGGACTTCTTTGGTTCTGTGATTGAAGTGAACTTGACGACTCCCCCCTTTCTCGACTGGATTGTTGGGCATTGTCGACTCCACCCCAGACCCTGACGATGCGAGTCCTTCTACACAGTGGTTCTTAATCTTCTTGGAGGCACCGAACCTCACCTGTTTCATATGCTCATTCACCGAAACCTTCTTCCAATGACTGTGCCTACTAACTGCAGACTTGATTGAGGGGTGGACCTCTGTGGCGGAGGATCCACCGAACCCCTGAGACCGACTCACCAAACTCCTTGGGTTCGATCGAACCCAGGTTAAGAACCACTGCTCTACAATCTGTTTATACATTCCAGCGATGGCCTTCTGTTGTCTGCCGGTGTCTTTTATGAAATACAGTAAAGTCTCGTTATATCGATATCGGATATATCGATAGTCCCGGTTATATCGATACTATTTCTATGCACGCACGGAGAAAATTACATGCAAACAGGGTCGGATATATCGATAGTCCCGGTTATATCGATATTTTTTCGGACTCCCTTGAATATCGATATAACGAGACTTTACTGTAGTAGCAACACTTAGCGCTAAATCCCTTCAGACTTCACAGTTGGTCTTTTGGGAACATGTTGGAATGAATGAAGTCATTTTATCCCCCCTCCCGTCTCCCCTCTCATCATTTACCCTCTTCCCCACGAGTGGCTGCCTTCCACATCATCTCCATCGACATTCTTTCCGTCTTCCATTTGCACTGGTTTCAACCTCGCCATTCCTCTTCCTCCTCCTTGGCGCTGCCCTCTTCGGCTAAACTTAGACGTGACAACAGTTGTGGGGTGACACCAAAGTCTAACTGAGACCAGAACAATACCTCCTCTTCTTCACCCCCTCTTTGCCCCCCCCCCCAATGCCTCATTACAGACCGCGATTGTTCTTTCCATACACTCTCGATCTTTTCGGGAGTTTGTTAGCTATGCTAATGAAAGCTGCTGGAGCGAGAGGAGGGGATTTGATGCTCTTTAAGCGTCCGTTGTCAAAAAGCATCGTCAATCATCAGAGATGAGACACTCGACTGAGACTCAGACTAACAAAAGTCCCACTCATAGGGTCATAGATTAAAAAATGACTGTATTTGATCATTTGTTTTTTTTATATGATTCAATACTCTAATTAAATTTGATATCATCTCATTGTTAACATGTGTTTGTTACATACTGTATTTTGATGCATTTCTATGCTCTAGGAGATATTTATATCTGAATTTGCGGTGGCTTGGAACGAATTAGGGCATTTACATTGAAAACACGTCTTGAGTTAATAACTTTCTTCCAGAACCAATTAATTTGTAAGTAATGTTACAACAGTATATGAGTTACCTTAGTTAACCCTTTAAGGGTTACTTCAGTGGACAATTTATCATGTCATCCAGTTTATAGGGCGCATGAAAGGGTTAATGATAATACACGAGGCCTGTTTAAGCGGTTAAAGTTTCACCGGCGTGATGCCTGACGTCGTTTTAGTCAGCACGCTGGGCGACAAGAAAACATATGCGAAACAGACAAGACGCGGCGACTTCACTTAGCTGTTGAGACATTCAATCAGTCAGTGCGTCCGCAAATAGCCCCCCTGGCCCACCCCCGGCTCCTTTGAGCAGTCGTTCCAAGAGGAATTTGCTTTCTCCTTGGTGTATTAATAGTGCTCGCTGCATTGTTTCCTACAGCACTCCTGCAATCAAAGGAAGTTGGCCTGCTAAGTATACAAATATTTTCCTTTGTCCCCCCCCCCCTTCACCGCTCCCCCCCCACTATGTTTAGATGATGCGTAAGAATCGGTTCTGTTTCTGCACGTGGCGATAGTTGCTCGCGGATGGATGTCGGTTTGTTTATTTGTGAGTCTGACTTTATTTCGGCACTGATGCTTCTTCAATCAACCATTTATTTATTTATTTATTTATTTATTTATTTATTTATTTATTTATTTATTTATTTATTTATATTTGTTTTTATTTATATTTGTTTATATTTATTTAGATTTGTTTATATTTGTTTATATTTATCTATATTTGTTTATATTTATTTATATTTATTTATATATATTTATTTATATTTACATTCATTTGTTTATATTCATTTATTTATCTATTTATCTATCTATTTATTTATCTATCTATCTATCCATCTATGTATTTTTTATTTATGTATGTATGTATTTATCTATGTATTTTTATTTATTTATTTATATATATTTATTTATATTTATTTACATTCATTTGTTTATATTCATTTATTTATCTATTTATCTATTTATTTATCTATCTATCTATCCATCTATGTATTTTTTATTTATGTATTTATGTATTTATCTATGTATTTTTTATTTATTTATATATATTTATTTATATTTATTTACATTCATTTGTTTATATTCATTTATTTATCTATCCATCTATCTATTTATCTATCATCTATCTATTTATCCATCTATGTATTATTTATTTATCTATTTATGTATTTATCTATTTATGTATTTTTTATTTATGCATTTGTTTATTTATATTTATTCATATTTTTTATATTTATTTATTCATCTATCCATCTATCTATCTATTTATCTATCTATTTATGTATTTATTTATGTATGGATTTATTTATGTATGTACAGTATTTGTTTATTTAATTTCATTTCATTTTTTAATGTACCTTTTTTAGTATGCCTTTTTTGAGACGTAGTGCACACTCTGGTATGCTATTTGATGGACGACATGCTAATTTCCGATAATCCGTTAATGTGTAATTTATCCAAAGTGCACGTATATATCTATATATACCTGTATCTACAGATATATTTAAAATAAACAAAAGCCGTGACACAAAATAGCGTCTGATTTGGGGTCCTCAAAGTCCTGGTTGTCCCGCCATTGGTGTGTCCGTGAACCAAATTTTTTGGGGGGCGGCTACCCATCGACATCCAAAACCGCTATTATAAAGCATGAAATAGAATTGGCCATATTTTTTTTTCTCCATGCAGCTTGCGGAGTGCTTCACGCATACTTGAACGTACCTCTCACGCGCCTACGGGCACACAGATTAGTCATCCACCACAAAAAAAAATAAAATAAAAATATGAGAGAAGCGGGTTCAGAAGGGACCCGCGGGCCAAGTGTTGGTATGAAGGCCCGATTGGTCACTTGGAGTCCGTCCGTGACTCACCAAGGGCACAATGGAATTAGCGCCATCCTCCCTGTTGTGACAGCTTGCTCTGGCTAAATGGTGTAATCATCTCGCCCTCCTCTCACAAAAGTCCAACAAGCAGATAGACACAAACGCTCATGCCTCCCTTTTGCCCCCCGCCCCCCTCTTACCAACTGGCACCGATAACATTGTCTTAAGCTATAAAAAAGATTTCTCGCTTCGCCCTCATATCCCTCCTCCCTCCATGGCGGTAATTATTGAATTAATGCAGATGGAGGGAGACATCTGCATGTTAAAGTGTTGGCCTCTCTCTTATGCGCAGCAGATGTTCTGCTGTCATTTACTCAAATTATGCTGCACGGATAACACGGAGGGGTGCACGGACGGCGGCGAGAGGGAACAAAAGTTACTTCCCAAGGCCACAGTCGGCATCCACGGCGGCCATGTTTTTTGTCACGTTTGTTCTTCGAGTAATCAAACGTCTTCTTCTTCTATTGAAGTCGACCCGAAAAGCACAGGATGACCTCTTGAAAATGATCCATTGATTATTTCAAGCTAGTTTGAGACACGTAAGAAAGTCCGTGTACCAGCGCGTCTATGACCTTCTCCTTGGGATTATGTCCCAGGTTGGTTTGGCCTCATATCTCCGGATTATATTTGATAGAAAAAAAAAAACCAAAACACATTCTTGCATCATTTTTTTTGGTGCTTATTGTATTAACCCTGTCTGACGTTTTGCCCTCTCAAAGCTCAGTCGCTGGGCCTGCTTTAAAGTAATCTTCTTCCACTTGATCTTTTAAAATATTTCAGGGAGGCGGTCCGTCTCCATGTTTCATTTCAATGATAATGTTCAATGTCACGTCTTCCACAAGTGCGCACGCGACAATAGTCATGAAGGAAGAAGCTCCCTTAGAGCGTGACAACAGTATTTTCTGTTTTTGGTTGTGAAAGAAAATGTACTAGCATTCATGAAGCGAAATGCTAGCGAGAGCTAGCTAGGTGGCTATTCATTTTGAATTTCTGGGATTGGATTGGATTAGCCTTTATTAGTCTCGCAGTGGAGAAATTTACATTTCACAGCTGCAAAGGGATCAAAGGAAGAGGAAATGAAGATGTAGAAAAACAAAATACTGGAGCTTCTGTAAAGGCAGCCACTCTCGCAGTGCCATCTTGAAGTCAAAACAACAAAAAAAAGAAAATAAATAATGTAACATAACACAATAGACACACAGTCATTCAATTTTAAGCACTTTCGGCAACCTCTTTGTTGTATGAAGCAGTTCTAGATGAAAGACCAAAGCGTCCTTTTGACCAGTGGATCAGGACATCATAACGGAGTAAGACCGCACACGTGCGTGTTTGCTACAAGCTAAATGTTGAAACTAAACACGAAGCTGTAGCATCCATTGACGATAATCTCCTGTCCCATGTAAATCCGCTTCAATTCCAAGCTGCGGCAGTTCCACATCTTGATGTGATTGGTAATTTCTTTCGAGACCGGAGAATTATTTTACTTTGTGGTCTCTCTGCAAACCACACACACGCACCTTTCTTCTCCCCGTCATTATACCCAGTGGAGTCAAGCGCAACTTCCTTCTATTCTCCTACCAAAAGCCTTCGAGCCAACAGATGCTTTCTCGTTATCGCAGCCAGTTATCACTCTTAACTCCTTCTGATGAGACTTTGCGTTCTGACCCAGATGTTAAGGAGTTCAATTTATCAGATGCGCCGCAAGAGCAGACCGGCGGCGGGGAGGAGGTGGGATGAGTGAGCAATGAAAATATCCGCCGGGCTTGAGAGATGAGATATAATAGGCCTTTTTAATGTGTGTGTGTGTGTTTTGTTTGGTTTCTGGAGCAGCGGTAGCACAGTAAGGAGCTCAGCGTCTAAAGAGGCTTTCGGTCTAGGCGGGGAAAGATGTGCCATTTTACGGCACGGACAGAAACCTGCTTGATTAATGGGTCTGGATAATCACCTCATCAAATCACTCTCACTTATTAAATCTTGTTTAATATCATAATGAGGGCCCTCCTGAGCTGCTTTGGTTAAATTCCCACCGCTCTCCGCCTCCTTCTCTTCCTCGTCTCTGTCCGGCCCTTTCCCGTGTAACAGGAAGATAGGTGATGCCGAAGCTATTCAAAATTCTCTATGGTAGCACAACAAGGGCTAGAAGCGCTTCGACTCGAGCCTCGTTGTGTTTATTCAATGGCTTATTTATGATAGATGACGGGCTAGATGGTATTATCGTAAATCAGAGTACGTGCCGGTTCACGACCTTCCTGAAGCATGATGCCACTTGCTAAGACTTACTAAGGTTCAGTGGACTTTATGGAAACACTTGAGGTGGAAGCAATATCCTAGCTGTCTCCTTTTGCGGTTGATTTGTGTGGTTACATCCGTCGTATCCCAACATCGGCTTTACTTCTGGGACGGGGTTTTCATTTCCTTCACGTGACCTTCAGCAGCAATTGTGCTGACGAGATGATCATCCTTGGAAGAAAATGGCGCGGTGTTGTCAAGTTTGCCATTTCTCACGGTCAACAGCTGTAACTGGGGCATTGCATTTCGAGAGACTGTCCTACTGGATTAAACCCAGGACATTTGTGGTGTGAGATTTTGCGAAAATTGGTTTAGAGGAGGGGCGGCCCGGTAGTCGAGTGGTTAGCACACCGGCTTCACAGTGCAGAGGTCGCTGGTTCGCGTCCCGGTCCGGCCTCCCTGTGTGGAGTTTGCATGTTCTCCCCGGACCCGCGTGGGTTTTCTCCGGGTCCTCTGGTTTCCTCCCACACTCCAAAAACATGCATGGCAGGCAGATTGACCACTCCAAATTGTCCCTAGGTGTAAGTGTGAGAGTGACTGTTGTACGTCTTTGTGTGCCCTGCGATTGGCTGGCAACCAATTCAGGGTGTCCCCCGCCTTGTGCCCGAAGACAGCTGAGATAGGCTCCAGCACCCCCCGCGACCCTAATGAGGAATAAGCGGTACGGAAAATGAGATGAGAGATGGTTTCGAGGACTTGCCTCCGTTTATAGGCTTGAGATGTACCCTAAAGATGCAGTGATTCATTTTCTTGCAGGTGCCTTGTTCAAAACTTGCGGGAGGGAAAGGGTAGCCAAGAAAACATAGGACAGGCAGTTGCGTATACCTTTAAGTGGTCACCACCGAATCACATTTACTAGCAGTTTTACAATCTTGATTGATTTTGAGCAATGGCATACATGTCCAAAATCCAGCCCAGGTACTAAATGCGGCCCGTGGTCAATTTTCATCCGACCCGCAGCCTCTGTCATAATATCAATAACGTCTCTTCCGCATGTAGAATGACATTGGGCTGTATCGTGGTTGCCTTCGTGTGCTAAGTGCTGGCATCTGGAGGCTCAATTAGGGGCAGCAAATCAGTATAGGGCTCATTCCCTGAATGAGCCCACCAATTTTCTGAAGTTAAACTAAGAATGGCTCCCTGAAATGTATTTGCTGTTTTATGTAAAGAATGTTAGCCAATGTTGGCTTCCCCCTGCATTTTTAACACACCAAATGTAGCCCCCTCTGAAAAAAGTTTGGACACCCCTGGTTTATGGGCTAGTCATCCATCGTTTGACTCAGTTACGGTCCATGTGGTCACCAGGCCATTGTATCCTGATGGCATCTGATGCTTATGAAGTCGAGGGTTATCTGAAGCTTCACCCCAAACACACCCCTATGACTGATATCAAGCCTTTGTTATCCCTGAAGACTGGTGGCACCAAATGGCCCAAGGTGACCACTCTAGGGTTGCATCTTCCCCCTCCCAACGCATCCCCCTCCCGAGTGCCTCTCATTTTTGTTGCCTTTATCATCGAACAGCTGTCGTGTACCTGGACCTCACGAGTGGCGCCTGTGTCGGGGATCTTGGCAGGCCGTCTCCCCCGAGGCTTTGGATACCGGCGTGAATCAATTCTTTAAGATGACTGTCTGCATGCCGTGTTCCATAGACAAGCCCTGAGTGAAGGGCTTAAGGGGCTCTGGAATTGGAATGCTCTTTGATGGAACTGGCCGGAGAATGAGGAGGGAGGGGGGGGGAAAGGAAAATACAGTGAGGGGACTAAGAGATGGTACTTTTGTTGTGCCAAGGAATGCCCTTGATGGAGATAACGAGGCATTGTTTGTATGCCCATGAACCCTTTTTCGGACTGTTAGAGATGATCTATCGCCCCGTGGCCGACGGTGGTCTTAGTGTCTTGGCTATTTTTTGCCCACCCTTAAGTCTCTCGTTGCAGTTAACCCGTGACGAAAACCTCCGGAGACGCAACATGTTGCGCAGAGCTTAGCGCCAAGGTGAGAAGATCGGGGACAGTTGTCATGCGTCTGAGAGCAGACGCTGTCACAAACCGGCGATTGATTGACAAGTGATCAGGAAACGGTTCATCTTTTTGATGTCCGTTAAGGAACCTGAGACAGTGAAGATCCTAAAGCATGTCGACCAAAAGCCCAACTGACAGCACAAAGCACCCCCATCACATTGTGTCCCTCCCTTCTTTCTTCAAACATCATATTTGAAAAACAATGCCCACCCCACCTTGTAGAAGGCGGCTTTTATTTATAGTTGAGAGCTGAGTGCTTGAGGCGAGCAGGATGAGAAGGTTAAGAATGAGGTGGGGAGGGGGGGTTTAGTGGCGCGAGTCCGGCTGCCGCGGCCACGGCGATGGCGGCGTCTTTTTGGGAGAATGAGCCTTGCGCTCATCCCATGTCTGTATCCATTTCATGACAAATGAAATTCCACAAGGCCCAGCCAGAAACAATGGCTTGTTTGGCTGGCTGAAGGCCCCGTGGTGATGGTGGTGGTGGGGAAGTGGTCGAGGTGCCGGCGGGGTTGGGTGTAAGACTGGCTTCCAGCCCCTGCAGCTGTCCTGGTTGTCACTCCTTGTCTTAAGGCTCACTCCCGGCTCCAGGCCGAGGATCAAGGGAATGTGTGTATGTGCGAATGATTGCGGATGTGCGAGAGCGAATGGCTGGCTGGCGCGCATCGGCCATGTTCCCATGAGATGCAACAAGGCGATTCTTCGCACTTAGCAGCATCAGCGGGAAAAAAAAAACAAAAACAGCCCCAGACACAAAAGGCAACGCTGTTAAGAGCCATTGGTTGACTCCAGGCATGAGGTCATCTGCCTTGGTTTAGCAGCCTTTGTCCCACCGCCTGATTGACAAGGAAGGGTGTGTTGTCATTGACAATTGTAGGCTCGGAGAGAGCCGAGTAGGGCGAATATGTCGCTCGTAAAAATATATTCATGATTATTCCCTGCGGCGACAGGCTCATTTTTATCCATATTTATGACTTTTTGTGTGCTTTCTGTATTTTAGTCAGAAGTTTGATTTTAGACGGTTGATTTAGGGGAGAGTTTCTGGCGGTTTTCTCAAGGTATGTTTCAGTTTGGCAAATGTAGATCAACTCTTGAGATGTCAGACTGCAAAAGACAAACCAAATGTTAGTTAAAAAGCAAAATAAAATGGAAAATGACAGATCATACGACTGAACGCCCTACCGTAAATGTAAACATCCTTGGATCGGTTTTTGACAAAACGGCAGGCAAAAACCATGAAATGAAACAGGGCAAAAATGATGAGGATGCAGTTAAAAATTACTTTAAAATCACTTTGCTGCTGTGAAATGTAAATTTCTCCACTGTGAAACTAATAAAGGCATATCCAGTCCAATCCAAAATTATATGACCATTATTTTTACCATGCGTATCATACCTCTGAAGATGGAGGTTACTGATTCTCTGTGGCGACCCCTTGAAGGGAAAAGCCGAAAGGAAAAGAAGAAGACTCTTAGTTTTTTTATGTTTTGCTCAAATTTCAATTGTGGTGCAATCATCTAATCGTAACATCTATTTGTTGCATATTTTGGTGCATTTCTTATGCTTTGGAAACCATTTAAGTCTGAATTTTATGGAGGGTTTGAACGGATTAGGGAATTTACATTGAAAAGGCGTCTCTACATACACATTTTTCTAGTTCCTTTGTTTTTTTTTACCAGAAGCAATTAATTTCGTACGTAGCGGTGCCACCGTATCTGTCCAGAAACGTCAATCGCATACAAACGCAGTTCGCAACCTCATCCCAAGAGTGCCACTCTTTTAATCGCTTGCGCATAACAGGTGGTAAAACTTTAATACTCGGCTCGCTCGCTTTTGTATGTGTGTGAAGGGGCTCAAGGAGGAGTACAAATCTCTTCCTGTCTCTCCCCCCTTTTTTTTTTGTTCACCCATTATGTCTCCGAGATTAGCCTTTGCTCGAATGCCTTCTGTTCATCTAAAGTAATTAAAACATTCGAATTATGGGATTATCAACTGCTTGCGAATTAATCCAGTCCTCAATTCCCCCCCCCCCCAACAACCTTGCCAAATGGGTCAATAGGAAATATAATGGGCCTCTGTGATTTCTGATTGGTGGGGGTTGGAAGAGGCAAAGAATGCCAATAATGGCTATTAAAAGCGAGAGTGTCCTAGAGGGAGCCGCGGAAAGGGAGGCACAAAATCCCAGACCAGCTTTGCCCCGAGTGCCATCTGTCTTGGATCTACTAAACTCGGGTTTTGGTGTAGAGGAAGCCAAAACTTGGATTTACTTTTAGACTCATTGTCTGTTGTATCGTTTCATTCTAAAATTCAGGGTGAGCGTCCAATCATGTCGCCTGTTTGTGTGTGTATGTTCATTAGTGTTTTTTTTGGGGGGTGGCGGGTTGTGAGGGGTTGTTTGTGTGGCAAACAAGAGATCCAAGTTGACACAGTGACAGTTCCTCGCCGAGCGACAGAGGGGCCCTGCCATCCAACAACGGAGGCTTTGTCGGACTGCTCCTCTTGGCTTGTTATGGACTTCCTTCTCTCTCTTTCTCGCTCTCATTTTCGCTCTTACCCAGTTTCGCTCCCCTTTTGAGCGAGTCCAATTCCTGTCCGAAGTCTTAATTTGGGGTTCTGGCCAGTGGAGAGATGGAAGAGAGGCAAGTGGACCGAGGGATGGAAGAAGAGAGCAGAGACGAGGTGCAGAGGCGGTGACGGCTAGAGACGGACGCCCCCCTTTTGTTCCTCCTTTCCCAGGCTCCTCTCTTGAGCCTCCGCGGCTCTGGTTGCATCTGAGCCTTCCATCCCTGAGAGAGAGGGGAATCTGTCCAACTGGAATCTTTCAATTCCAGGAACCAAACACACCCTCGCCGCAGAAGTGAGCACAAAAAGAAAGAACAAGGCGATAAATGAACAAGGGGGGACTAGAAGAGAGACACAAAAAATCAGACATTGAGTCTAAGGTACACATATTGACCACTAGGTGTCCACTGCTGCCAGCCAACAGTTAATCCCAGACTGTGCCGGTGGCTCCGGAGCGGAACATCAGAGCAGTTTCTTCGACATCCATATCAAACAAGATGTGGCGGGTTTAATCGCAAATGTGGTTGTCTTATCATTATTGTGGAATGCTGGGTAGATAGTGTGCAGTTCCACGGGACTGAATCCAGGTCATCTGTCAGCATCTTAGTGAAGAAAACCAGCTGGACATAAAGATCAATCATTTTTGATGCATGGGTGTGAACTGCCTTACCACAATAATCTCATGAGCAACTTTGAGACACCAGTTGTGACGTGGTACTCTTTGGTTTAGAGTTTTGGTCAGAAGATATCCTTTGGATTAGGATTTGGTCATTTTCCTTTGCGGTGATAGGTTTACCCAGCATCCCTTGCGTTTGGTGACGAACGTAGATTTAGGGGCATTGGATCAAGGGTGCAAAACGCCACACAACTTGCGAGACAGTCACTACTTTTAGACATGGGTACATTTAAAATCCTAAATACTGTAATGTAGTACTGTGTGCGACCCGGTGATCCAATAGTTAGCGTGTTGACCTCGCAGTGCAGAGGTACCGTGTTTCAATTCTAGGTCCGACTCCCGCTAACCAATTCAGAATGTTCCCGCCTATTGCCCAAAGATGGGCCCTTGTCGCTTGGTGTGTGGTGGTTCTTAGGAGTCAGGGTATTAGTATCAGGTGGCACCCTAAGGGTTAGAGTTCTGGCATTAGGTCGGGCTATCTGCTATTTTTAGATTGGGGGCTTAATTTATGGGCTTATGTGGTACCACTGCGAGGAAAATCTTACTTCCCAGAACTAAACACTTCATAGTCTTTCTTCTGTGAGATGGTCGTATAACGACTACTATCTGATGATTAGTTTTAGTCCTTCACTGTGTGACGCATCACATAAAAGTACTCCTCAGACACCACGCGAGCACTCTGTGGCGAATCGAAAAACGTTCTTGAACCCGAGCATGTGATAAGTGAGTGCCGGGGGAAGGCAGGCTTGGCGTCAGCTGGGGGCCGAGGACCTTGGGGACCGTGTCAACGTTTTCTGTGCCGGAGCAGGGACAAACATTGGGCAAACATTGGGAAAGGCTAGTAGCCTTTTGAGATAGTCGGCTGTTGATCTAAGACTGAGAAGCTAAAGCCCGCTATCTCCCCGTTTGATACAACAGCCAAGGTCTTGCTGACACACAAGTCACAGAACAAACATGGATACCTGAAGACAATGACCTTTGAACCGCCCCCGCGGTGGAACAAAACAGGAAAGTGATTCCGGGCCGCTTCCTCCCTGCCGGGGCCAAGAAATGAATCAGGTGGAAGGATTGTTAGTCCACGGGCAATAAA
Source organism: Hippocampus bargibanti (assembly GCF_051943395.1). Taxonomy (NCBI): domain Eukaryota; kingdom Metazoa; phylum Chordata; class Actinopteri; order Syngnathiformes; family Syngnathidae; genus Hippocampus; species Hippocampus bargibanti. The sequence continues at coordinate 3,551,202 of NC_142752.1, forward strand.
AGCCGCGCAAGTGTGCACACATCGTCCAGGAGTGACTAGCACAGATGTGGTATGTGCGTGAGCGTAGAAGGCGAGAGAGGGAGTCTTCAGATGCAGCGACAGATGGTATTTGATTACAGAGCAGACGGTCGCTGTTGTACAAAGATGCTGTCTCAGCCCAACCTTAAGGAGCTGCTTTCGCCTCCGGTAAAGGCAAAAGCGGTGGAGGGAGCGAGGGAGGGAGGTGGAGGACAAGAGGGAAATGACTTAAAAGAGCCAAGCAAAGACTTACAAAAGAAGCAACTCCAAAAATGAGCATCAAAGCAAAAAGAAAAAGAGTAAAAGCGGTGGGACAAGAACAAAAGGAAAGAAGAGGATCCGAAAAGCGGGCTGACGTGGTGGAAAGTACAATAAGGTCATGATGAGTAAACCGGTAAATGATGCACACAAATAGTACATGTCTTATAAATGAAAAAAAAAAAAAAAACGGATTGAAAATATTTCAGGGATACAATTTTTTCGTGACACCCAAGGCAAATTTAAAAACGGAATTAACTCATTCACTGCCAGACATATGCCAAAATGTGTCCACTCCAGTGCCAGGGTTTTTGTCGTTGTCACTTGAATTCCAGGACCCACAGAATATTGACTTTTAGGACAACATACATATTCAATGCAGTGTAAGACACCTTAGATTGTCTTCTTCCATCAGAAAAAAGTTAATTCCTAAATTATATTGGTCTGGAGTCATATGAGCTTGAAATGAGGGCGGTTGTCCAAAATACAATGCAATACATATACATCGGTTTATATAGTGCTTTAACAACAGCTGAAGCTAGAACAAAGCACTAAAAAAGCAAATGCTCCCCCTTGTGGAAGGGAAAAAAACTTCAGCAGGTCTGACCAGTGCTTTATCGGCACCCAAACGAGAAAGAACACATTCAGGAATGGCGCTCTACGTCATTTTTTCGATTCCCGAATAAATTCGTGAATGGTCGGTCAGTGAATGAGTTAAAATTTGTCTGGACCGCCAGTTGTTGATTGTGATAATTTAGCTCGTCCAATGTGGCCTCCTCTGTTTTAAACAGCACAGCCAGAAATACTCTCCGGGTGTGCGTTAAAATCTATATATAAAAAAATAAATAAAAAAGAAAACTCACCACCAACCATGTCAGTTTTTCATTTTTATTTCCATTTTTTTATTCATATTTTTTTCTCCCCACAAGCTTGCATATACACTGCACATACATTCAGTTTCAGAGAGGGTGAAGAAGGCACGAAAGGCAATTTGACTACTGGTTGTGTTTGGACCGTCACAAAGCCATTAAGAAAGGGGGTGCAAAGTGAGGGGTGGGGGGGGGGGGGAGAAAATAAGTTTAAAAAAAAAGAAGATTCTCAGGAGAAAACACCAAACGACTTCAAACCTATTTTGAGCTTTGTAGCCTATATTCAGCCCCCGTTCAGCAAACAAAGAAAAAACATTTGAAAATATCCATTTAGCTGCCAAAACCCTTCCGGTGTTTATACATTAAAAAAAAAATCACTTTTAGGTAGGATTAATTCATTTAAAAAAACAAATAAAAACTGAATCTACTTAATGAGATGCAGTCCAGCCTTCCCTCGTTGGAAAAAAAACCCAACATTGAATAAATTAGGATAAATTAAACCAATAAATTACACACAATCTGCATGACATAATGCACACCAAGAACAGAAAAAATACCCCCCCACAAAAAAGCAGCCATCATGGAATATGATTTGTATTTGACAACCTGTGTTTCTTTACTGCACTAGAATAATAATAATAATAATCATAAAAATGGTATCAACATCATATCACCCCCCCAAAAAATAAAACAGCCACAACAAAACACTATTTACAGAACATATTAGCTAAATTATACAAAGGCTCTCACTTTAGAAGTCCAACTCATGAATATTTACAAAAGAAATGTGAGTAATAATAATAATAATGATGATAATAATAATAATAAAAAGATTAACGAGTGAAAGCATAAAAGGTGGTGGTAGGGGGGCAAAATCCTTTTCAAGCAGGTCAGCAAAGGGATCAGAGGAAATGATGGCGACACGCACGCACGCATGCACGCACGTACGCATGCACATCCCCGAGTGCTTAATGAGAGTCATTTACATGTCAGGATGGCAACTCCCAGGGGGGGGGGGGGGGGGTGAGATTTGGGGTGTAAGGGGGGGTCCGCGTTGAGAATTGTGTCACTAACTGGTTCACAGGTTCTCATAATCGGCCTTTTCTCTCACACACACACGCAAAAAAAATAATCACAAGTAACCCGGTAGAGGGTGAAAGGACAACCGACGTCTCCGGACAAGTTGTGTCCATAATTTGTAAAATGGCGTCAAATGACTTCTACTGAGCGTTTTTTTACAACGATTCCACCGCATATAGCTATATTTTACATTTTAAGACTCGCACTGAATATTCCGGAAGTCTTGTTTTTGAGTTGGTGACGAGTCCTCACGTTACATCACTGAAGGAACGTCCCTGACCGAAAAAAAGGAAACATTGTAGCAGTCCTTCCATCACATCAATGCATTTTGCTGTACTTGTTTGGTATGAAAACTTCGCGTTGCACCAAAAAGAGGCAGAAGAGGGCGACAAAGCTCCGTGTAAGGAATTTATCAGCCTGTGGAAACTGGCTGATTAATTCCTCACACGGAGCTTGGTCGCCATTTTCTGCCTCTTTGTTGGTGATCCATTCCCCCCCTAATGTTGCCTCAAAATGGCACGGAATAAATTCTTTAATCGATTGCAAGCGTATGCTTTCCTCTTCAGAACTATTTCAATCATATTCCTAACTGGATGTGTAACAAGCAAGCATATTCTCCGAATCTGAAGCCATTGTTTTGATTCTCCAGCAAGGCAAGACGTCTTGTGGTGATACGACCACGACCAAGGGGGCGGGACCTTCTGAAACTGGCCACTTCCGGGTTCATTTTTTGCAAATTTTGGACACTTTAATTCATTTTTATTGGTATTTTGCATTTGACAAAAAAATATGATACTGCGTGTTTTGGGTATTTTAGATGCTATTAAACATGTTTTGATGTCTGTTAGGAAACAAAAAAGTGATGTCGGTTGTCCTTTAAAAAAAAAAAAAAAACGGTATAAAATCAACCTCTCCTGTATAAATGTACCACCCTCATATTGACAACCTCCCCCCCCCCCATCCTCCTTCGTTGTTGTTTTTCGACGCCTTACAAAGAAAGCGTGCTTAGTGTCTTTGGGGCTTTTGTCAACGGATGCTGGTGCAACTTGAAGGGCACTGTCGCCACTGCCCCCCCACTCCAAATAAAGGCATGAAAAACATTATTTTTTTTTTCATTTTTTCTGACAACCCATGTTTTTCCTACCCCATTTGATTGACCATAGAAAAACTGTACGTCTATACATGTAATTTATTTTTTTAACCTGAACGTTATTTACAATATTCCCAACTCCACCTCCTCCTCAAAAAAGAGAGAAACTAAGGTAGAAAACCGCTTTTAATCTGTAAGTAACTCAACGTAACAGGAGCACAGAATTCGTTAGGAAAAACAACTCATTCAACAATTTTAACTAATCCACTGCCATTCACAAATTATTTATTCGGGAGTTGAAAATATGACAGAGCGCCATTCGGTTGTTTATTCTTGTTTGGGTGCCGATAAAGCACTGGCTATGGCCTCTGGCAAAGTTTTTCTGCTTCCACAAGAGGGCAGTATTTGCCTTTTGTCCATGTTAGCACGTTGTTCCAGCTTTACCTGTTCTTAAAGCGCTATATAAAACCACAGCCACCCCCATTTCAAGGTCAGATAACTCCAGACCCATATAACTTAGGAATTAACTGTTTTTTTTTTCTTGATTAAAGAAGAGAATCTAAGGGTTTTTTTTACGCTGCATTGAATGTTTATGTAGTCCTAAAACTCAATATTGTGTGGGTCCTGGGATTTGAGTGATAATGACAAAAACCCTGGCACTGGAGTAGACACATTTTTGCACATCTGGCTTGAATGAATTAATTACGTTGTTTTTTTTTTTTTATATATATACAGGTAACATCCAATTTACGACCAGTTCGACTTACGACCACCCGTATTTACGCCCACGACCTCCAGACCCTATTTTTACAATTTTTACAATTTTAATTCTACGCCTGGCACCGCAACCAGCTGGCAGGCCGGCAACGCGTACAACAATTTTGGCCAGCCAGCCAGCATCTCACGCTTGCACAGCAATCGACTGTGTGATGGCATCAGAGGGGGGAGTTTGCCACTCATTGAGCCTACGACTCTCTATTCAATATTTTGAATGTATTTCGACTTACGACCATTTTGACTTACGACCGTTTGGTCAGAACGGAACTCGGTCGTAAGTCGGATGTTACCTGTATATGTATATTTCCCTGTTGATTTGTACTGTAGAATACTTTAGAAAAAAAGACAAAATATGGCATTTCGTCATGTCATGATAAAATTCAAGCAAAATCTTTTTTTAAGTGCTGAGACCTCTTTAGGGCTTTTGAAAGGAGGCGCCAGGAAGCACCAGGGTGTGGAACTAAATTCACTGGAGTATTCTTTCCTTTTTTCTTTTGTTTTTGACACTTTTTAGCCCTCGGCTGCTGCTTTGAGACGTTTGGGGCAGAGTGAGAAATATGTTTGACTCGCCTGATCTTAAGAAGAAGGCCGTCTAGGGAGATAATGAAGGGAGTTGCTCTCCGTCTTTTTGTTGGCTTTTGTTCCGGCTCGGAAAAGTCAGCAGGTTAAGCAACCTAACCCCCCCCCCCATTCCCTCTTGATCCATTGTCATTTCTGTAGACGTGCCGGGGGCCTGCCTAGTATGACACCTGCAGACAAAGTTAGCCGTTTTAAGGTAAAGGTAGCTTAAGTTTGGTAGTTTTGAAAAACAATCAATGGATCTTTATCGAAAAAAAGTGGCAAAGCGACAGGTCACACTTTCCCATAATCGGAACTGGTCGAAAGTCATTTCCACAAAATGCTAATTGGTTAACGCAGGAAAAATATGAGTCATACGTGTGATCCCGTTTGAATATAAAGTTCCAAATTCCTTGGTTAAAATACCCATATTTTCTGGAATATAAGGCGCAACTTCAACGCATGACATATTTTGAAAGCTTTTCCATACATAGGGCGCACCGCATTATGAGGCGCTTGGTCCAAAAATCTTTTCTTTTAGGTGCGCCTTATAGTGCAGAAAACACACCCAAATTTTTCTGGATGTGTTTCCCATGCCGTTGTACCTAAAAAAATGGTGCTTGGATAATTTCATAATTCCACAATGACATCGGGGGAGGGGGAGGGGGGAGACATTCACCCGAACGCAAACAAGCTGTCAAACCAAAGCTTCAGGTCACCCTAACCAATCGGAATCCGGACAATTATTCAAGCGAAATGATATCAATAAATTGTGTTTATTGCCTTTACAATATCTTCTCGTCTATTCCGTAGTGGTCGAAAAAGCGACGGAGGCCCGGCGTGGAAGATTTTGGGGTTGCGAGGCTTTTGTCTGCACTCTTTGTAGTCGCCCACACCCCCCGCGCTCACCTTCGACCTCATATTGTTCCTTCCCCAGTGGACCCGGATCACATAAATGCAGGTGAGCATTGCAGTGGGATTGGGGGGGCTTTAATGACCCTACTTCATTTTTTGTGTGTGTGTGTGAGACAATTATGCATTGTATCGGCAACACTGTGCTTCGCTCTTCACCATTGATTCAAGTATCAGCTGCTATTGAGATCATATTATCTAGCAAAATTAAATCAAAACAATTATTTTTGCGCTTCTTGGTGGAAAAAAAAATAGTGCTTGTATTAAAAAAAATACAAATAATAAAACGCTACTTGTCAACCAGCAGAAAAATCCATACAATATTCAGCCATGTAAAGGTGAACAAAAATCAGCTTTATCGCAGTCTCACTGGCCCAGTGCAGGACGTTTTATTAAAAAAAAAAAAACAAAACAATATATCATGCTCCATACTAAAATCGCCAACCACCAAAATTCCAAATAAATCAGCGAAAAAAAAAATCTTCCACAATCTAAACGTTTTCAATTCTCCTGATAGGAATAATTTATTATTATTATTTAGATTTTTTTTTTTTTTTTTTTTTTTTTTTAAGAGGGGACAAACAAAAAAATCTTCAAGTGCCAACTTTCAGCAAAGCAGTGATGACAAATAATCAAATCATCATACACAAAAGATGTCGTCAATAATAATAATAATAATAATAATGTAATAATAATAACAATGTACACCCGATAAACACAATGTCCTACTTGCTGGGGGTTGGAGGGGTTTGAAAACACTTCAAAACAAGATATTAGAGGTCAGTAGTCAAAACCAGTCCGGACTTGGATGACTTACTACGTCCAGTCGAGTTCCTTATTCTCTTTGTGCAGTACGGTCAGTCTATGGGGGAGGGGGACGGGGGGTAGCGCAGTTCATTGGATTAGGAGCCCCAAGTGGACCGCGATTTTGGAATCTCTTTTTCACTTCATCACACACGCCCCCCCCCCAAAAAAAAACAGCCCCCCAAAAAAAGTGATTCCAATTTTCAGTTCATTGAAAAAAAAAAATACACAAAGCAACAACAACCGCAACACAAAAGCGCCAGGAAACGGACGTCGAAGCTTCAAATTCGGGAATGCTACTTCATACGTTCACCAAAAAAAAAAAAAACATGGATGCCAGCGGGGGGGGGGGGGGGGGGGGGGGGGTCGTATTGAAGCGTTCAAGTGAAAAAAGAAAATAGAATCGCTTTACTCATGTAGAAGCTCCTGGAGGCAGTTGGGCGACTTGAAAACGTCGGGAACTTCACTGTCCAGCTTGCAAATCACCTTGTAGATGGCCTTCTTCCACGACGGGTCCACGTCTTTACCCGCTACGATGGCGTTGAAAAACTCCCGCAGCGTGATTTCGGCCACCTCCAGGAAGCGATCCGGGACCTGCAAGTTATAATAATAATAATAATAATAATAATAATAATAATACGTTTCATTTATAGGCGCATTTCAAAACTCTCAAGGTCACTTTACAGTCACAAGATGTTTTTTTCTATGAGTGAGCAGCAACAGCCACTCGCGCCAGCGTTCACTCAACCTGGAATTAACTCAAATAGATAGCAAGCTAGCTCACGAATAGATTGCTAATAACTAGTGAATAGATGGCTAATAGCTAGCGAATAGATAGCTATTAGCTAGTGAATAGATAGCTAGTGAATAGATCGCTATTAGCTAGCGAATAGATAGCTATTAGGTAGCGAATCGATAGCTATTAGGTAACGAATAGATAGCGAATACATATCGAATGGCTAGCGAATAGATAGCTAATAGCTAGCGAATAGATAGCTCATAGCCAGCGAATACTGTAGATAGGTAATACCTAGCGAATACTGTAGATAGCTAATAGATACAGTAGCTAGCTAAATCGCTAGATAGCCAGCTAGATAACAAGATAGCCAGCTAATAGATTTTAAGATGTCTTGAATGAGATCAACTGAAGACGCATAGCTGATGGACTGCCTACATCTGCTCAATTATTATTATTAATAATAATAATAACAATAATAATAATAATCATACAATTTCATACAGATTGCAGCGATTTGAGATTTTTTTCTTCGCATAGAAAATTGAATAATATATTTTCAGATCACATTTTGTAGGTAATTTATCATAGTTTCTACTCCTGAATTATTAGAAGGTGAATACGGGACAAAAAGTGACATAAGAGCCACGACCATTTTTTTGGATCTCATTGGCTATTGTCGTTGCTGCTTTATCGGCACAATTACACCGATCCGATCTTAGCGTATGATAAAACCATAAATCTTGCGATTCGACTTCCTTAAAAGTGAGTGGAAGCTTCCACCTGAGAAAAGCAACTCCTTGCAAATGTTCTCACAACGCCCACTTCCCTCCGCGGCATGACATCTTTATGTCTCACCGTAAAAATAAAATACAATAACAACCTGTGACCCCGTGGTGGACTCATAGTGTACTGAAGGAGAATTACAGAAAAAAATACTATTTTTTTTAACTCATTCACTGCCATACATTGTGCAAAATTGTGTCGACTCCAGTGCCAGGGTTTTTGTCATTGTCACTTGAATTCCAGGAGCCACATAATATTGACATTTAGGACTACATTAACATGCAATCCAGCGTAAGAAACTTTAGACTCTCTTATTTCATCAGCACAAAATAGAGTTAATTCTTAAATTAAATGGCTCTGGAGTTGTCTGAGCTCTAAATGAGGGCTTCTGTCAAAAATGTAATGCAATACATACATATTGGCCAAAGCTGGAACAAAGTGCTAACATGGGAAAAAAAAGGCAATGCTGCCCCTTTTGGAAGGGAAAAAGATAGTTGAAAATATGCTTTTCTTTCATCAGAAAAAAAAAGAGTTAATTCCTAAATGATCTGCAGTTATATGAGCTTGAAATGGGGGCAGCTGTACAAAATACAATCGATAGATATTGGTTGATATAGCGCTTTAACAACAACTGGAACAAAGCGCTAACAGTGAATACTGGCGCGAATGGCTGCCGCTGCTCACCCGCACAAAAAAATAGTTCTTATCCCGTGACTGTAAATAATAATAATAATAATAATAATAATTAATAATACATTTCATTTTGAAGCGCCTTTCAAAACTCTCAAGGACACTTTATAGTTACAGGATATTTTATAAAGTGTCTTTGAGAGTTTTGAAAGGTGCTGAGAAATTAAATGTATTATTATTATTATAACATGGAAAAAAAGGAAATGCCACCCCCTTCTGGAGGGAAAGACATTGCCACAGGTCTGGCCAGCGCTTTATCGGCACCTAAACAAGGAAAAAAAAAGAACAAATTCGGGAATGGCGCTCTACGTCATATTTTCAATTCCCGAATAAATTTGTGAATTGCAGTGAATGAGTTAAACTTTGGATTGGATTGGATTTGCCTTACTTTGAATTTATCATAACACTTTTTTTTCCCACAATAGCTTTTGAACAATCGGCATATAGCAGGCCGTTATATTTTTCCCAAGTTCTTGAATTAATCACAAGTGAACCGTTCTGGAAGTCTTAGAAGACGAACACACAAAACCCATGACCCCCCCCAAAAAAGCCTCGTGTCACCGAGGTGCCATCGAAAGAGGAAGTACGAAATGCTTTCGGAACCGGGAGACCCTTTAGCGTCCCTGACAGCGGCGCTCAGCCACACCACGCCTGGCAAGGCTCCGCGACACCTTCCTGCCAGCCAACACGCTGTCACATGCGCCCGCACAAGCGCACACACCTCCTTGTGCCAAGGAGATGACACATCCTGTACGCCGATAGAGGCGACATATTGCGCGCTCATACACCCGCCTGGCCGCCGTTTGGCTCCGTCTCCTTCCTCCTGACCGCAGCGTCAGGGCGACGAAGCCTTCAGGGGTCACCTGTTCGGATAATGCTGACTCTCGTCCACCTCTGGCCCACCTTGCTTAGCGCATACACACACATAAGTATCCAAGGACAACTACTTAATTGTCATTATAGTCAACAATTGTACCTTAAGCTGTGGCGGTAGCTCAAAATGACAAGAAGGCATACATCTCTCTCTGTTATGTGAAAATGCTAACGGATAAGGTTGGTTTTCAGTCGTTGTTAGCTTAAGAGCATTTTTGGAAGGGATTTTTCAATGTACTTAACGCAGGGGAACTGTAACATGAATGCCGTTAGCTAGCTTAATAGCATTTTGCTAATAATAATAATAATAATACATTTCAGTTTAAGTGCCTTTCAAAGCTCTCAAGGACCCTTTACAGTAAGACAAGCATAGGTAATTTATAAGTGCCTTTCAAAAATCTCAAGGTCACTTTACAGTCACAGGATATTTTTTTCCTGTGGGTAAGCAGCGGCAGCCACACGCGCCAGTGTTCACTCAACCCAGAAGTCACTGAAATTTGTAAAAAGCTTGCTAGATAGCTCATAGATAGCTATGAGATCGCTAGCTAATAGATAGCAAGCTAGATAACGGGATAGCTAGCTAGGTAGCCCGATAGCAACTTCATTTTTGTTCTAGGTATGAAAACTATGCTAGCCAACAATGTATTTTATATCAAAACAGGTTTATAAAATTGCTATAAGTAAGTCAAAATGTATTTTTTCCGTTTGTGCTGAAGTACATTTCACGTTTTGGTCATTTAACTTCAATACAGGTATTGAATCCGTGCTACTTTTAGCGCTCTTTGTTCCTTAGCATGTTTTTGTTTATTTTTCGTTCGACACAAGTATCTGTACTTAAATGTGACTACTTTTGCTTCATCTGCACTCAATACATCAGAATACTTTACAGTGCCCCCTGATGTGTCCTGCAGATACTCATCATGAGTTTCAGGACACAGCAAGGTTAGCGGCCATTGGAAACACACACACACACATACACACACAGTCATGCCTGTGCGCACATCACACACATGGGACGACAATCTGCTCCCTACGCCCCCCTCCATGTGATGAATGGAGGCTGCGTAGCCCGTTAGCCTGTGCCCATGTACAATGTATACGCATCAATGTGAAAGGTCAGTTGTGAATAAGAAGCCCCCCTCCAGCCCAAAATCCCCTGTATAAAAATGACAATATAACAGTTTGTTTCGGTGGCGTTAGGTGACGACGACCCCACGCCGGTAGTGCCGCATTACTAAGAATATTGCCGCATGGAATTTCTCCTGACGTTTTGACTATAAAAGGACAGTAAAACGCTGACTACAAGGAGATTGCAATGTCAAGGAGAAAAGGGTATTGGTATTTTAGATCCTCTTGACTAAGGGAGGTGTCGGCGTGGGGGTCGGAAGTAGCGATGGCGAGGGGCTGCGAAAAGTCTGAGGATACAGGGACCAATGTGACAAAACAATTATTCTTGTACAATGTGTTTTTTTTAATTGTTTTTGGTGTTGTGTGCAAGGTTTAAGTGTGTTACGGCACCAATCATCGATCACTCAATGTCTACCGCAAGGGTCACTAACCTTTTTGAAACTCAGAGCTATTTCTTGGGTACTGATTAATGAGAAAGGTCGGCGGTTAGATGTTCCTTGACATTTTTGCCTTGTAGCTTTTGCCTCGTTTGTTCAAAAACATTCAGTCTCCCGTTTTTCTTTAAATTGCCTATTCTCATCACCAGCCTACTCTACGTGGCAGGTTTTATAAAAGACAGGAAGGTGACTGAGTGACAAGATGTCTTTTCCTCCCACTTTGTGTCAGTTCAGAATTACATTCTGACTTGCGTCTGGTCTATGGTAGCTCATAAGTGTTTCACAACAACAAAAAAATGATGTGAGTGTTTCAAAACGGCGAGAAAGTGTCAACAGATTTCACAATGCGGTACAATTTTAAAATCCAAAAATCAAACAAAATCTTTGTCAGGCAGTAATGAGCCTCAGAACGTCGAGCCTTAACTGTTTGTTTGCAACCCTCGCCATGAACCGCCCCTGCCCCCCTTCCCCTTTCCCCTTCATCACTCTCTCTTGGGTCAGCTGTTGGGCTTTTGTTCCAAAGGCATTGTGGGGGATTATCCGGTGTGGCCGCTTCATTCGCTCTGCTGTCCGCTAAATGGGGCCAATCGCGTGGCACACAATCCTTCATACATATTTCATAGGGCTTTTTAACAAGTGCCTAAAATTAAAGGACAGATGCACAAAGCGGTGAGGAGACGAAAAGGCAAACAAGGTAACTGAGAGTACAAAGTCTTAAAAATCCGACTGGCAATGCATATAGCAGTATTTTTGTGACACAACAGCACTGTCCCGCAGGGGCCAAAAGGGTCCTTTTGCCGGATCGAAAATGTTATCAGGTTACAGACCTGAAGAAACTTGTACGTTTGTACGTTTTCAGGTACACTAGCAAATGGAGTACCAGTATACAAATACTTAGTCCCTACCCCTCATGGTACAACCGACATGAATTGTTGGGCTCTTGGGGCAATTATTTGTTCTCTCGAACCAAAATGGTATTCCCAAGCTGTGTCATTCTGTCAAGAGTTTGAAAGCGGTACATTAGCAGTCTGCCACCCCACTGACAAGCTGTTGTCGCCACAAAGTGCAATAAAGTTGTTTTCTTTAGGACAATCTGAACCTGTCCGTTTCTGTCTGAGGACAGGCTGGAGGGTTAGCAGTTTCCTTGGCTAGAAAGAAGACTGAAAGACCAAAATATTTGATTGTCAAGTCTAGAGTCTCGTTGTGTGCCCCTTTCCACAAATCCTTGAATGCATTTCCCCCAAATTCTCTCTTGATATGAACGATCGCAGGGTAAAACAGCGTTTCTTGGCTGTATCGGTCAAGTATCAAGGGTACAGAAGCAGTCCCCTTCAAAGGGAACCACACCGAAGTTAAGCACAAAGACCAACCAACCAATGCCATCCACCCTAATCCATGGCCATAGCATGTAGTCCATATTCTCTCTTGATCAATTGCCAAGTCCAGATATGGCTGGAGGCCACACCGTAACAATACGACTTGAGCGGATCTTTGTAGCCGGTGCTTGTTGGGTAAATACTAATCAAAGGGAAAAGAATGGCGGGGAAGATAGATGAAAGGAAAAAGAGGGGTCTTCTCCGACCAGGCAGTTAATCACTCTCATTCAACGGCTCTTCACCCACATCCCAACCCCCTCAACCTCCTTTCCTCTCTCTCGTGACAGGTTGCTTTGAGACACAAGGATAAGCTCTTTTTTTTCCCAGAAAGGGAATCGGATTTCCTGCTTTTTGATGAGATAATAAAATATGACGGCGGACAATAGGAGCCTGTGGATGGCTTGCTGGGAGCTATTCACTCCAACCGCGGTACTCTGTCTTAAGACTGCTTAGACAAACGTTTCGAAAGGTAGCCGGGGGGACCGAAAGCCTTCATGCTGGGGCTACTGTTACACACCTGACATGTGTATGTGTGTGTGTACGTCTGTGTGAGTAACTATCTTTCAGCGTAGCCTGAGAAATCTCCTCTCTCTTTAGTGACTCAGAGTTGGATGTTTGTTTGCTCAATGTGTTTCTCCCCCTTGCTTTTGGGAACTGTCAGGAGATGTATTGCACCTTCTATTTGCACAGCATTGACCAAACAAGACAAGACCCTGGTAGATAAGGCCGTGCTGGTATATGTGAGTGTTTGTGTACTGTATAGCCTTGAAGGATGAAATTCAGGGACATGACACAGACCCTGATGATGGCCAGCCAGGTTAATTCCTAACCCTAACTCTGGCTGGGAATACTCACGCTTCCCATGGCATTTTTGCTCACTGTATGTTCGTCAACTCTGCAGGGACTGATTATTGACTTGGGATTTGTATCGGCAATGTTTGTCTGGCTTTAGGGTGAAACATTTTGAAACCTGCTAAAAATGCTTTGAACTTTTTTAAGTCGTTCAATGTGCGGACCGAGACCTAGCGATAGCAAAATCATCATTAGCCAATTCACAACTTTACGTTATTGCGTTATGGTGTTGCAGTGAAAGTTGAACAGGCCCGGTTGCACTGAGTCACAGCAGAACTTCCCGAACCTTCGCACACACTCTCTCACGCACAAGAACACATAGTCCACTTTGCCTCCCATATCTTTTCTGATCAATAATCTACAAAGGCCTTGATAAGTCCTTGGCCCAGACTGTCACTTTGGACAAACAAAACCCATGTCCCCTGTCTTTCTGCCCCTTGCTGTGTTCGTCCGCCACCACTGATAAGACTCGGGCCACGAATGAAGAGTCCAACTTCAGTGCTGAGTCCTTGTTTTTTATGTACGCTCACCCTCAATTGCTACATTGTCTCCAGACAAGATTCGCCTCAGTTCCTCACCAGAAAGTCTTCGGTGAGCCCTGGGACAGGAAAGGGGCCTTAAAGCTGAGCAAACATCAGCCAACCTCGATCCGCTGATAGCCTTGAGAATGCCTAACCCTTGAGGCGCTTCTGCGTCTGTGTGTATGTGTGCCTCCTGCCCGTGTGTGAGACTGAGCAGAGGTGTCACATTCGCTGCTTACCAAGGTTCACAGAGTCAATGGCTGCACAGGGTCAAAATCACACAGGAAGCAGTCGCACTCCTGTCCCCATCATCCCTTCTTGTTCCTTCTCAGCACAGTGGATATCATTACTGCCTGACAGGTCTTATTCTTCTCCATCTATCCATCATTGATTTTTACATTGAACGAGACTGGGCCTGGGATTGAGCCTTGGGGAACACCATAGCTTTTCAACTGTCTTTTTTCTTCTTTTCTCCTGTACTAATTCTACTTTGCTCTGTCCTTCTGTTGGTGAAGCAAGCAGAATTTATGTGATAAAAGGAACCGGTATTGTACAATAACACAGTTGGGAAGTCAAAAATGATGTTTAGAATCTCATGAAGAATGGTTAAGTAAGGCCGTAACTGAATGTGCCTTTCTTGTGATGTTTGACTGCGTGTTCTTGTATCTCTACATTGCGCCCCAAAACCTTGTATCCCCATCATGCAATGACCTCCTGGTCTTTGTAAAAAATGACTTTTTCTCACTTTTATACAAGCAGACAAGAAACTTTAGACTTTGGAAGTCACGAATATGCTCAACGGTAGTTGAACTGATGAGGCTTAGAAGCATTCAGGACTGAATTTGAAATGGCAAAGGAAATCAGAAATCAAGAGTTCAATCCCTGGGGGGAGATCGACTACAATGAGTTGGGGGGTCACCAAGTCGTGTATTGGAGTGGGGGAGGGCGGATCTGGGGGGGTCAGCAAGTCAGGGAGAGGGAGCAAGCAGGAGGCGGAATGGAAAGAAAGGAGCAAGGGAGTCTGGAAGATTGGAAGGGGACATCTGGAGAGGGAGGTTGAGAAAGAATAGACGGGTAGTAAGAAGGGGGTGGGCAAACGATAAATGATGACGAGCAAGTGGAGTAAGACGTTGGGGTGGAGTTTGGGAGTTGGACCAGGACAGAAAGTGGGAATCATGCATGGAGTCAGACAGAGGGTGTAAGAAGGGGGGGGTACCACTTGGACACATCTGCACCTCTGATACACACCCTGGTCATTTTGGCATCAGTCCCTTCACTACGCTTCATTAGTCTCACACATACACAGGGAGGGGGGGGGACCAAAATGGTCCAGGAGTAATGACGTCTTCAGCAGCTGTGCCACTGAGCAAGGTGACCAGGGACAGAAGGAGGGAAGGAAGGAAGGAAGGAAAGAGGGGGAAATTGGTCAAATGTAATGTGCGGAAGCAGGTAATACCGTTAAGCGATTCGGCCTGACTGGCACCAACCTCTCGACATAAATATGATCAGTTCAGTCAACACACACATGGGGAAGCGCCACATGGTGAAGAAAAGAGCTGTCAGGCGACATCAAGTGGTAGGGGTGGGGGTGGGGGGTCTTCAATAGCCTGCGGCCATTGACACAGAAGCAGATGATGCCCCTCTCTCCTCAATTCAAAGGCCAGAAGACATGGGTTTCGATAGCGGTTAGCTTCTATAGCTAATGTCATTGTATTTTTAAGACTGTAACCTGACTTCTGTACCTGTCTTCTTCTTTTCCTTTGGGCTTTTCCCTTCAAGGTTTGATCCGCATGTTTGTTTTGGCCAAGCTTTTACGTCGGATGCCCTTCCTGACACAACCCTCTGTATTTATCCGGGCTTGGGACCGGCACAAGAAGACTTATGGCCCTTTGTGGCTACAAAACAAGCAACTTGCTCAGTAAAAGGCTCCCAAACACAAAATGGTCATCGGCACAGCAACATTCAATAAAGCAATATATATATATATATATATATATATATATATATATATATATATATATATATACACAGTAAAGTCTCGTTATATCGATATTCAAGGGAGTCCGAAAAAATATCGATATATCCCACCCTGTTTGCATGTAATTTTCTCCGTGCGTGCATAGAAATAGTATCGATATAACCGGGACTATCGATATATCCGATATCGATATAACGAGACTTTACTGTATATTCAAAAACCGTGTAATCTGATAACATGGTAAACCCGTCCACAGTAGTAACCGTTGTCGAAGAAAATCGCCACTTAGTCACTTATTAACGTTAAAGTAGGCTGTTTCAGTTTAGGCTATTTAGACTATCTTGCAAGCAGCTTGAAACATGAGTCATTTGTATTTCATTTTTTCACTTTTGACATTTCTTCCTATCCTGCTAAAGCACCTTTTCTCAAGCCCAGAGGTGATACAGTCGCCGCATATAAAATACGTCAACATACAGGAGTGCGTACGCCAGCGGCATATTATATTGCGTTTATTTTTGGCAGCTTTGAACTTAAATCTATACCGCCATTTTATTCATCTCGAAGTTTTGTCCGATTTTTTTTCTTGCCTTTGGTCAACCATCTCGGAGAGTCCCTGTCTGACTCGACTGTAAACGTTTTTCTATCAACATTTTCACTGTGACCCCTCCTCGCGTTGTACACGTCCACCCGCCGTCACCTTTTCACCTCTGATTCTCTGAGGTCAGACTTTGGTCAAAGCCCTGCTAACCCCTCCACTCGCCCTCCTCCATTCCACGTCCATATGTGGCGACAACACCCCCCCTTTCCTCACTTCGTCTCCTTTTAAAAGAGCGAATAAGAAAAAGCTTGGGATAGCCGGACCGCCGAAAACAGGCGTCGGAACAAATGGAACCCCGAGAGGGACGTGAAGAGGGAGGATAGAGGGGAGGAACGGAGGGGGAAGGAGAGGTGAAGCGCACAATGCAACGGGGCACGGCGGTTGGACAGACAGCATCTGCTCTTGGCTCACCCGTAATGGATGGAGAGGCCGAGAGGGAAGGAGAAGATGGGGGAGGAAGGGGAGGGCGGAACAACAGCAGGTGGAAGAAGAGGGCGGCAAATTGGGGGGAAAAAATGAACGAAATGTGAGGATTGTCCATAGTCGTCCAACTTGAGATCCAAATTATGGCCATCGGTGGGTGACATGTCGTTATTGTGGAAAGCCACAAAAAGTTACCGTATTTTCTGGAATATAAGGAGCACCTTCAACCAATGACATTATCCATACATAAGGTGCACCGCATTATAAGGGGCACCTTCAATGAAATGTATAATTATTATTATTTTCATCAATGAATGCTACAGCTGCGTGTTTGCTTTCAACATTTAGCTTGTAGTAGACATGCACATTCCACCATGAAGTCTCTGATCCACTGCTGAAAACAACAATCCTCTCCTCTTTCATCTAGAACTGCTTCATGTCACAAAGAGGGTACAGCAAGTGCTGAAGAATAAAGGAAAAATCTCAATGTCATTTTATTTTACTGATTACAATTTGATATCTATCTTTTTTTGCTTAGCAAAGATCATCCAAATTGACATAAACATGATTTTCTTTCAGGAGAGGGTGGCACGTGAACTTATGTCATAGGGCCAGATATGGCCCCCGGGCCTTGAGTTTGACACCTTTGCTCTGGAATTTATTAACTAAATAATCTGCAGTATGTATTTGAATATTGGTTGTGGACATTTATTTTAATTCAACTTTTTAACGTTGCAAATGAGAATTCATTCTCACTTTAATGCCTTTCTGCGACTCCTCCAGTCTCTATGTTACAAACCACCAATGGTAGTTTGATACCTGAACCAAAATATATCCGCAAGGTGGGAGAAAAAGAGGGGAAATTCAAAACGAGCTGTGTTATCACCACTTTCGCTCGTATCGTCCTCTCTCAAAGAGAGATCATAGTATAGTAACTTCCTCTTTTAAATGTCCCTCCGTGTGTGTGTGTGTGTGTACATGTGTGTGTACGTGTGTGAGATTGAGGAAACTTGGCTCGCGCCCTCCGATGGAAATTTGAGAGTTTCCCAGAGCCGTCATAAAACTGTCTTTTTATCAGACTAGCCCCCACCTCGCCGTGGCCCCTCCTAGCCATTACCAGGTCACACACATTCCTGTCTCATGAAAGATGATGAGTGTTGTCATTGGGGGGGTTAAAACAGACAGAAGGGAAAAGGGAGCTTGGAAAGGGGGGTGGGGGGGTGATGGTAGTGGGGGTACAAAAAAGAAAAAAGGATGCTCGGCGAGAGTTTTCACTTTACATGAAAGCGCCGCCCGCTCAAAGTCAAGGCAAAGGGGTCGCACTTTGATGGCGGCGGACGTCGGTGGATGAGAAAGTGGAGAAGAAAGGCAAGAAGAGTTGTGTAGGGGAGGGGTGTTAGAAGAAAAGAGGGGAAAGTAGGTAATTAACGTCCAACTCTTTTAATTACCGCCCAGTGTTCATTGTGCCGGAAGGAATGTGACAATGATGCCATTAAAACTTCCCTAATAGGAGGAGAAGGCGAGGGAAGGGGGAAGACATGCGAGAGGAGGATGAAAGAGTGAAAAGGGAGAGCGGCGACGGACGGTTGGACGCACGGAAGGAAAAGCGAGGGAGAAAGAGAGGAGGGATATCGGGCGAGCGAGGGAGCGATATGAAAGGAAAAGAGGAAACAATCGCCACAAAAGACAAGCTGGGAGGGAAGATGGGGAGCGGATGAGGCCAACGGAGTGACAGAGCAGATTAGCATCAAACAAGAAAGGCCACGGACGGACGGACGAGTGTGTGTGTGTGTGTGTGTGTGTTACCGAGTCTCTGTGTGTTAGCGGGCGAGTGTGTCGCTGAAACAGAGGACATATTCATTCCAAAGACGGCACCAAGGTGGATGGAACTTTGATGATGTAGAAACGAGCGAACGGAAACTTTGCTGTGTGTGTGTGTGTGCGTAGGCTCTTGTTTCAAGAGGTGGCGCGGGTAGGTAGGAGAAAAGAGAGACACACACACACACACACACACACACACACACACACAAAAACGAGCCTTGGGGGCATCCTGATCCACATATTCAGTCATCTCCAACCACATCCATGTTTTCCTCTATGACTCACACACACACACACACACACAAAAACGCACTTAAGACGAAACTTGCACATACTGTACATAACACACGTGAGACACACACAACACCCACGCGCACAAACAAAAGCCCCACACAAACATTGTGAGGCTCTTCTGAGCTGTTGAAATTTCCATAACTGGCCATTTTTATTTTATTTTTTCTTTTTTTTTTTTTTTTTTTTTTCCATCTCACGTTAGCCTCTAATCAGCTCCCGTATCTCTCCGACACCTGCCCGGCTGCCTTTAAAAAAAGCCTTAATATGCAAAACAGATACACACACACACACACACACACACACACACACCCCTCGCATATATGCCTCGCAACAACCCCCCACCCCATCCTTGCACAAACACCTGTCCTCACCGCTTCTTGCAAATGTTGACATTTATGTATGAAAATGCTTAAAAAACAATAAAAAAGCTGTTCCCCTTCAGCCGGTTTACAAGTAGTACAGTGCAGGATGCAAAAAACTAGGGGGGGGGGGGGTGCACTTATGAAATTGCCCATAGACCTCATCAATGCTGCCTTGACGTCGTCAATAGACAGCGATTTGTTATTTGAGAGAAAAAAAAAAATGCCATACTGCCATACTTGAATTTGCTATCTATTAGCTAGCTACCTAGCTGGCTATCCTTTTGCTATCTATTTTCTTTCTATTAGCTATCTGTCTCGCTGCCTAGCTTTCTATCTATTTGCTATCCATTTTCTATCATCTAGCTAAGCTAGCTACCTAGCTGGCAATATATTTGCTATCTATTAGCTAGCTACCTAGCTGGCTATCTATTTGCTATCCATTTGCTATCTGTTTAGCTAGCTAGCTATGTAGCTGGATATTTATTAGCTATATGGCTATCTAGCTAGTTAGCTAACTGTCTAGCTGGATATCTGTTAGCTAGCTGGCTAGCTTTCTATCTGAGTTACTTCCGGGTTGAGTGAACGCTGGCGCATGTGGCTGCCGCTTCTCACACGCAGAAAAGCGATCCTGTGACTGTAAAGTGACCTTGAGAATTTTGAAAGGCGCTTAGAAATGAAATGTATTATTATTATTATTATTATTATTATTATTATTATTATTCGTTGCTAATTTCCAATAGACTTA
The DNA here is from genome assembly GCF_051943395.1 of Hippocampus bargibanti. Taxonomy (NCBI): domain Eukaryota; kingdom Metazoa; phylum Chordata; class Actinopteri; order Syngnathiformes; family Syngnathidae; genus Hippocampus; species Hippocampus bargibanti. The sequence goes on from NC_142752.1 coordinate 3,571,188, forward strand.
TTGAGACATCATATCCAAGTGCTTCTGCCACCCCCCCCCCCCCTCACCGAGCCTTTCAAAAGCCTCCCTTTGGAGAAGACAGAAGATGGATGTAGGAAAGTGGTGTGTGTGCGTGTGTGTGTGTGTGTGTGTGTGTGTGTGTGTGTGTGTGTGTGGCCCCAGTGGACAAATAACGCACACGGAGTGAAATAGACGGATTGGGGGGGGGGTGCCAAAAAAAGTGGGAGTGAAGCACTTCAAGTGTGAGCTCTGCAAAACTCCCACTGCTCGCAAGGGCACTTGTATCCAGTACGTCATCTCTATCTTTTACCCCCCACCACCCACCCCCAAACCACCTCCACTCTCCCCTGACTCCCCCCCCCCGCCTCCCTTCAATGCTCTTTTGTCTCTCAGCTCTCACCCTCCATCCCCTATCTATCCATCTCTCTCTCTCTCTCTTCCTCGTACTAAAACAGTAGGACGCTTAACCTTGATAGCATTGAAACCCCCCCTCTACCCCCCACCCCAATCTGCCCCGCTGCAGCCCCCAAAGTGACATAGACACGTGTGGGGGGGAGGAAAAAAAATGCTTTGCCAGCATGCTCGGTCCGGTCCAAGGGATTGCCGTACCCTTCGAGGTGAACAGGACACTGCTGGGAAATGCGGCAACAACAAAACACTCACACGGGGCACTCGCAGAACGGCGAGCGTTTGTAACAAATACACGTGCGAACCTTCTTGACATTCCGCCCACACCGAGAAGGGGAAACGGTGAGCCAAGGTTGCTTCAAAAAACAACAACAAAAAAAACAGAAGTGCGTGTTGTAAAAATCCCACCAAAAAGTGAAGTTACCCATTGAGGGCTTTTGTTAAAAACTGGAAGACGTAGCGTCAAACACGCCAGGGGGAAATGAGTCACGGGGAAGTAGCGAGTGTCTCCAACGAACGAAGGCCATGAAACAAAAGATGGGGAAGATGAGGTGCGATAATCAAGTCAATCCGTTTTTCTTCCGCTTTTGCACTTTTTGAGTTCCGAAACGGCATCGCTTAGTCAAACAGGAGCCCGAAAGCACAACAATGGACTTGGTAGCCAAAAAAAAAAACAGAACTTCTAAAACTGATGCCAACATAACTTATTAAGACGGGACATTAGCGAAATGAATAGCCATTGGGAAAAAAACTAGAAAAGTTTCTAAGTCAGGACGCCTTTTCCATGTAAATGCCCTAATCCGTTTCAAGCCCCTACAAAATTCAAACATAAATGATTTCTATAGCATAAAATGCATTAAAATACGTCACAAATATATGTTACAATTTGATTTGTATATAATCCAACAAAGATATGCATAAAGAATAAAAAAATCAAGACAAACAAAAACAAAATACTTCAAACTACCCATCAGCATCTCAAGGTGGAACGGTGTACCCCGTAGCGGTACCCCCCGCTGCTTACCTCAAAGTCATTGGCCTTGTTGTAGTGCATGTTGAGGGCACGAAAGAGCTCACAGTCCCGGCTCACGCTCAGGTCCTCCACGCCAGCGGCGCCGTCGTTGATGGCCTGCCGGGCGAATTTCTCCATCTGGATGTAGTAGAACTCCCGGAAGTTGCTGAACCACTTGATGAGCTGCGAGGTGATGCAGCGGTTAAACTGCAAGAGAAGAGAACCGGGGGAATGGTTAGAGCTATTTTGGACTTGGTTCAACTTTCAAAGACTCTTAATCTCATGTGTTCTATCTATTGGAATTTCTCAGCGTCAAAAGAAGAGGTCTGGATACTTTGCAAGTGGAATCTTGAATCTTAAGTCGTTATCGAACCAAGACATTTTGAACTGAGTATGCAGAAACGCTGAAAGGAGACTTTGGTCTGGGTTCCCATATTTTCTGCACAATAAGGCGCAACCTAAAGGCGTTCGTTAATCTCAAAAACCGAGAGGGCGCTTCATAATCAGTTTCACCCTATATGGTTCATGATTCAGATTTTTTGGACATAGTATTTTAAATGTTCTGTGAAGACCTTTATGTGAAAGCTCTCTATGAAAATCTGTATTGCATTGTATTTAGTTCAGCGTAGCTCTAGCTAGTGGATGCATAACGCAACCACCGATAGCTTCCACTCTATGCGCCTTTTAATGCAGTGCGCTCTTTATCAAAAAATAGTTTTAAATTCCTGAAACTACCAAGACGAAGAACTTAACATTTCTGAAATTTCAGTTTGAAATGCACTTCCTATGAAGGTTAAGCCTTCATTTAGGATTTTGTCTGTGTAAGCTCTCAGTCGTACAGGAGTGGTCCATCGATGAAAAGGTTTCTTCAGCCATCCATCTATACTTCTTTGAAGGTGTCGGACGTTTCGCTTCTTATCCAAGATGCTTCTTCAAAGAAGTACAGATGACGGCTGAAGAAACCTTTTCATTGATCCATTTTGTTCTCAAAAGTCCAGATTTTTACTTTTGGTATGTCCGGGAAGATGTGGTTTGGCTTTTGCAGTGGTGGACTGACTAGAAGTATAATTATTTTTTTTTAAAAGAACTACTGTAAAATGTCGTTGAACTTGAGGTGTGGAAATGCTGACCTAGTCATCTTGGACATCTTGAACATTAGTCTCTGACATTCTTGTACAACGTATGGCTTCATAGGAACGGTATGGGAAAAAAAATAAAATCTGTATCCCAACATGATGCTCTGGGCTACACAAAATGTCAAATTCTTTAGTCAAAAAGTATTTCCGGAACATCTTATGACATCTTTCGTCCAAGTCATCTTAGGTTGCGGTCCGTCATGTCTCAGACTCATAAAGTCGTCGGATGTAGAAGTAAGAAGACAAGACGTGAGGATAAAAGCGCTCCCCCGTCAGGGGGGAGTCGTGATGTGAGGTGTGAAAAAGAAGGCAGAAAAATCGCCGCCGATAATAGAGACATTAAGTAAGACAAGCGAGACAAGAGAGATTGTAAGTGAGAGTGTGTTCATCTTTCCCGCTGGGAGCCGAACACCCCCCCATACCCGCTTCCGCCCTCCTGCCCCCTATCATAACCCAAAGAGTGGAGGAAGAGGTGAACAGAGGGTGTCGAAGCGGCGACGGCGGCGGGGTTTGGTCCGCAAAACGCATAATTGAGCAGAAAAACGATTAAGTCATCATCTGAAGCGCCCCAGCCCGCGGGGGGCTCAAACAAGTACTTAACCTCGTTCACCAATTACACCCTGATTCTCCTCCCCTCTCCGCACCTCCCGGTCAGGAAAGAAAAGGGAAGAAAAAGAGCAGGGGCTGTAGGGGGTGGGGGTAGAAGGAAAAAAAAAAGTGGTCAAGAGAAAAGAGGCCGGGACGATAAGCTGTAGCGAAGACTGTGGCTATCTGATCTGTGCCGCTCGGCTGGATTCAATAGGGCCAAGTAAACCTATTAAGAGCCTCAGCGGGTCCCTAGCTCTTTTTTTCCTTTTTGCCTGTGAAAACACACAGTCTAAACAAGCCAGACACTAGATAAGGACTCCAGGCACATAACATGGTCCGAAACTTTAAAGCACTGCCATTTTTGTCCACTAAAATCCACTAGTGGGCTGAAATGCTAGTATTGTCTTTTTATTTGGTTGTGTTTGTCTTAGCTACCACTAAAAGTCATTTGATATTGGATCTATCCACTGTTTGATTTTATTGACTTTAGGCTCATTACGGTCTAACCTGCGAGGGTGCCACCACATCACATTTTGCAGTTGCACCATAATAGGAAAGAAAGTTTGGGCTTGGGGTAAAAGTGTTGATAGACAGAGTTGTGAATAGAATTTGTCTGATCATACGAATGTGAATAAGTGAATCCGTGTACCAAGTGCCGCGGCTAACAATTAGCATTGATTTGACAGTGTTTTAACTCCCACAGTTATTAGCAACATAGATACAAGCTACTCATAGCCACTCAAGCCAAATATTACTGTCAAAATAGACCGAAAGAGTGAACCTTTTTGTATTTAAAGTACCCACATACTGTATACGTGAATACTAACTAACATACACCAGGGAACTCCACAAGCACCGCAGCTAACAATTAGCATTGATTTGACAGTGTTTTAACTGTCACAATTAGCAACGTAGCTTCAAGCTCCTCGTAGATACACCCAGCCAAATATTACTGTCAAAATAGACTGAAAGAGTGAAACATTTTGTCTTTAAATTACCCACATATACTCGAATACTAACTAACATACACCAGGAAACTCCACAAGCGCCACAGCTAACAATTAGCATTGTATTTGTCTGTCTTTTAACTCTCACAGGTAGCAAATGCCCGCCACTTTTAGGATCATCTGCTCACATTACCGCCCCTCTGTGCTCTTTTTGCGTGCGGTGCTACAAGACGAAGAATGGATTGGAAGCGTGGGGGCTTGGTGCGAAAAGGGGGTGGGGGCACAAAAACGCTGAACGGACTACTGGCTGGGGAGGCCGGGTGGTTTTGACATGGAGATTAGGGCTGTGGCTATTGTTCGGCGACACGCAGGCACACACACTCCTCATGATATCGCGATTCTGCATGAAAGGGGGGTGGGAAGACCAAGCCGCCGAGACCAAGATGTCCGCTTGATACTGTTTTTGGGTTTCGGGAGGGTGCGTATGAGTAGGGAGGTGATGGAGGGAGACTGTCCTAAAGTGCATGGTGAGCATAAACTGGGAAATGAGGTGGGGAGGGAAAGATGGAGGGGTGGGACTGGTGCAGGTCAGCTCTGTCGGACAATGGTGTTGGGATGGGGAAGGGATGGGGGGTTTTGGTGGCGGCGTAGGTGGTGGCGGCGGGGTTGGAACGTGAGCAGTCAGCAGGCTGGGGTCGTGACATGGACGCGTCAAACAAACAAACTACTGACACTTACAAATATTTGCTGGGCTGCAAGGGGCTGCTTCAATGCACACAATAGCCTCGTTTTTTTTCTACCAAGCAGTTCCATATTTGTGAAGGGTACTAACATCCATCGCACATCACGGGACTGACTGCAGTGTCGGGAAGTGACCCTACCCCCCTCCCCAAACCCCTTTTTGAGATAGGACTGCTTTCAACTGAAGAAAAACAAGCAAATTATTTAAAATACAACTACAGTAAAGTCTCGTTATATCGATATTCAAGGGAGTCCGAAAAATATCGATATAACCGGGACTATCGATATATCCGACCCTGTTTGCATGTAATTTTCTCCGTGCGTGCATAGAAATAGTATCGATATAACCGGGACTATCGATATATCCGATATCGATATAACGAGACTTTACTGTATATGAATACATCGTAGTCATTGGTGGTCGGCATTCTTTGCATATGATAAAGAATATAACTATTTTTAAAATGTATGTGGTCTAGCTACAAAATACATTGGAACTTGTTTAGCATTAAGCATTAGTATTAAACTAAGAGACTGAAAGTGAATGATGTTTGTGATTTCAAAAAATGTCTCTCAAAACACCAGAATACTAATACTACTACTACTACTACTAATAATAATAATAATACATTTCATTTCATTTCTAAGCGCCTTTCAAAACTCTCAAGGTCACTTTTCAGTCACAGGATAAGTTTTACTGTGGGTGAGCAGCGGCACCCACACGCGCCGGCGTTCACTCAACCCACCCAGAAGTAACTCAAATAGATAGAGAGCTAGCTACCTAATAGATAGCCTATAGATAGGCAGCTAGCCAGCCAGCCAGCTATATAACTAATAGATAGCCAGCCAGATAGCTAATAGATAGCAAATAGATAGCTCTTCTTTTCCTTTCGGCTTTTCCCTTCAAGGGGTCGCCACAGCAAATCAGTGTCCTCCATAGATAACAAATAGACCGTGGCAATCTCTCACCATTTGTTCATAAAGCTTCCCGGAAGGTTCTTCTTCTTCGCAACGGGCGACATGAATGAATTACTACCCGACAAGAGATTTTCGAAGCCGCACGCTTTTGAAAATTGAAATTGTGGAAAACGGCAGCCATCGCTCACAGTGGAGACCTTTGATGTCAACGCAAGGCAGCCCGAGTGACGGATCGACGTGTCATTTTATTACGGAGACGGCTTGGGAGGAAATAGAACTAAGCGCCTCTACTCTCCATACAAAACACCCCGACATAAAAATATAGAGGTCCTCGATTTGCTTGATCCATATAGTTTTTGCTCAGTCAACTTTGGCAAAGTCAATTGCAACATTGGGCAGTTTTGGTTCATTAAGTTGCTAGTAGGAGGATGAAGGAGACACCTGACCTAACCCTCCCCCCAACCTGACCCTCACCCCCCCCCCCCCCACTTCTTTCCCATCCCAAAAACAGCTGAGGACAAGGGTGTCGGGCGTAAAAAGAGGGACCGGGCTCAAAGGAACACATCACCGCGGCTCCTTAATCAGACTTGTCAGGGGTCAGCCGGCACTCACATGAGATGCAACGTATATATACGTGTGTGTGTGTGTGTGTGTGTGTGTGTGTGTGTGTGTGTGTGTGTGTGTGTGTGTGTGTGTGTGTGTGTGTGTGTGTGTGTGTGTGTGTGTGTGTGTGTGTGTGTGCGCGCGTAGCAAGCTAAGAGGCAGATGAGAGAGGGACAGCAAGAGTGTGTTTCTCACACTAACACTCAAGAGCCTGTGAAAGGTCACCTCTTAATGCTAACAGCGGCAGATAGAAGGTGGCTCACAAACAGGGTTGCGCCAGCGCACACACACACACACACACACACACACACACACACACACACACACACACACACACACACACACACACACACACACACACACACACACACACACACACACACACACACACACACACACACACACACACACACACACACACACACAGCGTCTAGAATAGAACACACTCCAGCAAAGCATTCACTTCCAATTGTACGGGATGCAATATGGGAGGGACAGGTTCTACCCTGGACTGGTCGCAGGACACATCGTGACAAAACAAAAAATTCAAACTCTGATTGACATTTAAGGCCTGTTTTAAGGACTTTGGGCAAACTTTTGCCCATGTAAAATTCGGTGCGCTGTATCTCACTGCACTGCAGTTTAATATGTTGAAATAAATTGTTAAAAATACAGGTTTAATCTTATTTCAGTGTGACTGGCAACAAACCAAAAAAGTTGTGGTTTCGGTGTAATGTATAGATTTAAAAAAGTCCAATGCTAACATTCAATGAATCAGGTGACACATTTTTGTCACTTTTTTGTTGATTGTAATTATTTGAATAATAATTGAATTTATGTATTTATATGTTTGTTTGTTTGTTTGTATGTATGTTTTGTTTGGGGGGCATTATAATATGTGACTGACCACTTAAATAAAACCCTCTTTTTTATGCCCTCAGGAAATGTCAACTTTGCCACTTCCTCCAGACTGAAAACTTGCCAAAACGGCTCAGCCGCATGACCCAACCTCGAAATCAGGTAAGCGGCAATTGTCCGTGACACATGAGTCTTGAACTATACCACGGAAAAATCGTAAATACATAAAACTACAATAGAAATTAAAATAAAAAAAAACACCATCAAATGTCTAACCACTCACTTTTTGAATACTATGACTGCAAACGACAATGCCGAGCTTAGAACCCCAAACTCTCAAAACTGGACGGCTAACATGCTAACAGGTCCATGCTACCCATTCCCAACTATGTTCCCCAAAATGTCATCTTTTTTGCATTCCTATGGAGCCAAATGTTGAAAATTAAATGGATGCAAGCTCGTCTATGCTCGGGGTGTCCGTCCTACAGTGCTAGACAATACAGTGCTAGACAATACACAGATGACCTCAGCATGCTAAGCTAACGTCGAGAACAAGCAAGCAGAGTTAAGCAGAAAGACACAGAAGCCTGTCTGGGCCTCGCTCTCGCCCTCGCACTCTCTCTCGTAAGCCCCTTCACAGTCATCGGGGCTTTCTAACGTTTCCTGTTTTCGCAATGGGGGAATTGTGGGAGATAATCTCCGGCTGCCGATTGGCTGACTGCACACAAAAAAAAGCAGCCCTGGAAAGCGGCCTTTTGTTAGCGGCGGTGACTCAAATCCAGTCGCTGGCTTTTCTTTCTTTCTTTTCTTTCTCGTTGGCCCCAACGAGGTGCATATAGTGTGCTTCATCATCAGAAAAAAAAGATGGTAAACAGGAGTAGTGACCTATGAAAGAGGGGTAAACCTCATGAACTGCGTTGTCGGATCCAATCACCATCGGAAAATCACCATTGTGATTTAGTTTAAAGAACCGCAGATCGCAAAAGAATCAATGAATTCATAAATTCTGGGCAGCGTAGAGGTTCGAGGTTTAATTTTTAGCCTCAGAGTTTGTATGTATGTTAGTACCAAGGGAAAACCCTTGGTACTATGAACCGTTAGCATTGAGCTAGTTTGCGCAGCGGCGTCAAAATCTGTGTCAATCAGTGAAAAGGATGTCTTGGGCATGATTTTATTTTTAATATTTGAGCATTTGAACGCAGGAAAAAAAACAATGTACACATAGTAGTCGATATATCAGCGTATGTCTTGAAGAGACGGGATTAGCCATAGCTTGTGACATTAGCAAGTTAGCAAGATTACATGTGAATGAGTGTCTGCATATGAATGTGTGTTGTATTGTAAGACACTGAAAAGTGCATCAATCTAAAGTAATAAAATACTATTTTTAAGATTAAAAAAAGCTAAAAAAAATGTGATGTCGCAGCAGCCCGCATGATTAACGACAATGTGGGGCATGAATTGTTTTTCTTTTACATTTAACTAATTATTTGCCATTCACAGATTTATTTGGGAATTTACAATAGGATGTAGAGCGCCATTCCTGAATTTGTTCGGGTTTTGGTTTTTCTTGCGGGGGTGCCGATAAAGCGCTGGTCAGACATCTGGTAATATTTTTCCCTTCCACAAGGGGGCATCATTTCCCTTTTTTCCATGTTTGCACTTTGTTCCAGCTTCAGCTGTTGTTAAAAGCGCGATATAAATCAATATGTATGCATTGCATTGTATTTTGGACAGCCGCCCTCATTTCAAGCTCATATAACTCCAGACCCATATACATGAGGAATTTACTTTTTTTTCTGATGTAAGAAGAGAGTCTAAGGTTTCATATGCTGCATTGAATGTTTACGTAATCCTAAAACTCTACATTCTGTAGGTCCTGGAATTCGAGTGACGATGACAAAAACCCTGGCACTTGAGTGGACACATTTTTGCACATTGTCTGGCAGTGAATGAGTTAAAACGTGAAGTCATGTGACCATATTTGATGATGAAATGACATCATGTATCTTTATCCAATCTCTTCCTTCATCCGACGTAATTAATCGCCGCATATTAACTCTCGCCGGCCAATCAAAATGTATTCAAGTGGGCAGGGATGATCACAGAGTCCATACAATGGCCTTTTGACACATATGTCAAAACATTGCTAAACGTAACCAAGTCGAAAGTCAGGATCACACCCAAAGTAGGGGGAGATTAATCATTGGGAGGGCGGGCGTCCCGCGGTGGTCCGGACGGCCTCATTTCCCACGTTCATTAGGTCTTCGACTGATTAGCGGAGGGAGACCTTATTAGCTTTAAAGACTACCCTTTGTCTGAGAACAGCCGACGTGCAAAGGAGCCCACGCCGGCGAACTCTTCTCCGCTAGTCCGTCTAATTCCCATACATGTCGACAAACTTGAGGGGTCGGGTTCTATTGTCTGGAACGCAAAACAAAAACAAAGCAACGTGGCTCGTAATCCTCTTAACGATCTTGACCTTGTTTCCTTGTCTGATGAGGTGGCCTGTGATCCTACCACCTCCCTCCCTCCTCCTCTTCTTCCCTTCTCGGCGGCCATTAAGTCACTCAAACAAAAGCGCTTTGAATCTTTCATAATAATAATAATAATAATAATAATAATAAACACCCCCCCCCCCTCTTTCTCCCCACTGTCCTTTTCAATCTCGGGTCGAGGGGATTTTTTATATTTATTTATTTCCCCACAACCCCCTTGGTTCCAAGAACTATTGGCGGGTGCCAAACATGCGCCCCCTTTTCAGTGCCGAGTGCCGATGTGCTGAGTGAAAGTCACGTGACCCACCGCGAATGGCGGCCCGCGTTCGCGGCGGCATCCAAGAGGAGGCAGCTGAGAGAGGGAAAAGGGGGACCTTTATCTTCTGATTTGAATAAGATGGCCTGGATCTGTCACAGTGTTTACCCCTCCGTATGGTCAGACACACACACACACACTCGCATACACACAGCCATTGTGTTGTGCTTGTTTTTTTGCAGTCCAGCTTAAAAATTGAGCTTTGTTTTCTTCATTAAACTCCCAGTTGGGCTCCTCCTTGCATGTATGCCAAACAGACCACCCTTCAACCTTCAACCCCATTTTCCTACACCTGCTTGGATAGGCATTGACTACGACCGAAGCAACCAACTTCCTCATCTTTCGTCTTTTGCATAAAACCACAATTTAAGGGTACGGTTAGTGACAGGCATTGTTCATTTAAAACCGAGCTAGCATGTCGTCACAAATGCAACTTCCCTATTTTCAAAACAGATGGTAAAAAATACGTAGTCTTTGACCAATTTTTTAAAAATTTCTATTGACGATCATTCCGAGTGGTATGGACTCACCTTGACGTCGGAGAAGAACATCTTGAGCATGTTGGAACTCGGGTAGCGAGTGTAGAAGAACATGAGCTTTGCCTTCTTCAGGTGATTTGGTGAGAGGCCCTCCTGAATCTGAAAACGGCGTCCGTTAAGGATCAAGATTGTTCAGACAGAGCATGAACTACTATCCACGAGCCAATCTGAACGCAACTGGAAAATGAACCCTAACTCGATGCGAAACCCTAAATGCTCATCCAAAGGCTACTTAAGTGCTAACACCAATCCCAAACCTTAAAAGACTGACCCCCACCCTATTAAAAGCTGTCGTGTTAATCGCCAAAGTTATTTCTGTACTTAACACAAAAACAAAACACATTGCATTCATGAACGCAGGCATAGAAAAGTGTGCGCTAGCTTAAACAATATGCTAGCATGCTTGCGCGCTAACGTTTGTTTTTGTTTTTCATTTTTAAAGTTCAACAGGAGCAAAACTGAGCTATGTTGTACTTCATTGACCTATTTAACAATGCGATTGCCTCATATTTTTGATCACTCCTCACGACCAAATCCATCAAAATCGTAATCTTCTTGAACAATAAGTTGACAATCAACCACGCTAGCTTATGTCGCATTATTGTCAGTCAGTATCTGTTATCGTTGGCTCCTGAGAAATTTCACCGGGGTTTACGTAGGAAAGTGGTCGAGTTTAGAGTCTCATTGAAAGTTGGCTTTCATTGAGAGGTTGCGCTAACCTTAAAATTTGCTTGCAATTAGCATTGTCTACATCGGACCTGACTCTTTCACGGCTAATAAAATGCCATCCGTCCCTACAGCTTTTTTTCTACCATAAGGAGGCTCATTTCACAGTCAAAGCAAGCGAGCGCCTTTTTGCCTTCTCCCTATGCTAACCTCCACCCGAAAAGAGGAAGAAGGGCTGGCGGGGAGGATCCGATTTGCATATCATAGACAAAGACAGCAGTAAACGCCAGCGAATGGGCAAGAAAAGGTCTAATGGCTTGGCGACAACCCACGCCAAGCCTGAATATGATGCTCTGACGTTGGCCCTCTTATCAGGGGGATAAACAAGATTTCAGCAGATAGCCTGCAACCCCATCACAAAGCCCCGGGTACCCCCCCTTACATGGATCAACCTCAACCAAGGGTCTTCTTGGTGGATGGGAGATTGTTTTGGTGTTTAAGAGGTAGACCCTGTTCCAATCTACAATTACATCCCTTCGACTCCACCCCTCGTACGTAAAAGCCTCTGCCAAAGCCTTGGAGAAGCGAAAAGATGGAGAAGAGGGCCGCCAATGCTTTGGACCGAGCCAAACAGGGGTGGGGAACGGGTGGGTAAAGGGGGGAGTGGAACACATCTGCGCCACAAAGCGTCTCAAGCCATTTCCACGGTGAATTAACGTCCGTATAATAGTGTCTGATCGCATCCGTCTGATGGATAAGGATCTGATGGATCTGGATTGCCGTTTGGAAGCCAAGGTTTGCCAAATGAGAATCAGAATCAAGATTCCAGTCCAAAGTTCTCATGAAGATTAATACCGGAGAGGCCAAAGTACACTGACGTGACGTTATTTACGATCAACGGTGGTCGCCGCTGATTGTTAAAACCAGTCAAGTGTCCAGATGTGACAGTAACTATGAAGAGCGAGGTGAGTGGGTGCGAGTAGGGAGCTGGGGGGGGTATCAGCTGCTACATTGGATTGCCCTTGGCCTTTGGGTGACACTGCAAAGCCCAACCATGCCTGCTTGGCTCCTTAAAAGATCTCGTCTACTTTGTATGATTCAGTAAGCGAGAAGCATATAGGGAGCGAGGGTCTTGTAGGGGTGGGAGGGGGGGTGGTGGAAAGGGTGGGGTAACACTGGCAGGCTGGTGTTCCTTCATCAGGCCCGGCCAAAAGAGCAGCACTTCACTCCCCACACCACACCATCTGCTGAGCGAAGGGGGATACAATGGATCTTCAGACACAGAGCTCGCAGCTCTTTTTCAAATCAGGCAAGGTGGGATGCTTTGTGTGAAGGTGGGGGGGGGTCTGGGGGACATCCATCCGAATGCTTTCACCTCAAATTAGGATATAGTCTCGCTGTCAACCTTTTTAATCGAGGCAAAACGCCCAGACGATAGCGTCGCGGGCGACCATTAAGGAAACCTTGCGTCTCTCCCGATGAGACGTTTTCATCTGCGATTCCCTCACAGCTTGCAAATGTAATTGTGATTGGACTTAAAGGGGGGGGGGGGGGGTGTCGCGCGGGGCTATTATTTTGTCATGATGGCTCGCTCGCACCAGCTGGCTTCCGCAGTTCGCCGGGATGCAAGAAATCACCGCTGCCCCTCGATATACTTCCCACCCCCTCCTCCCTCATAGCCCCAAGTCATGAGCGCAAAATGGCCACTTGCCTCCCTCGTTTCAGGTGTAGGGACAAGAATATTTTCAATTGGAGTCTGTACAAAAAAAAAAACCCCGATTGGGCGCCATCTGCTCGGCGTCGTGCGCAGCACGGCGGTGAACTCACAAAAAAAAATGTCCGACAAGCTGTCGCTGACCTCAGAGGCTCGGAAAGAAGTTGTAAGTGATTCGTTAAATGCCGGCGAAACGATGATGTGCTAAAATGTATGAAAAAAAAAGCATGACAAGCAGCAGCAACTCGCCTTGGTTGGACCACCCTGGACAACCATTAGATTAGATTGCAGTCGGAAAACTTTGATAGCAATATATTAGCTACCTGGCTGTCTAGCTGGCTTTCTAGCTAGCTATACACTATCTAGCTGGCTGGCTATCTAGATAGGTTTCTGTTGGCTATCGATTGGGGAGCTAGCTAGCTTTTTATCTATTTGAGTTACTTCCGGGTTGAGTGAACGCTGGCGCATGTGGCTGCCGCTGCTCACTTGCAGAAAAACTGATCCTGTGACTGTAAAGTGAACTTAAGAGTTTTGAAAGGCGCTTATTAATGAAATGTATTCTTCTTCTTATTATTATTATTATTAGTATTAGTTTTATTATTATTTATTAATATTGCCATGTATTTGCTATGTATTAGCTATCTGGCTGGCTAGCTATCTATTATTATTATTATTATTATTATTATTATTATTATTATTATTATTATTATTATTGCTATTAGCGGTCTAGCTGGCTGACTAGCTATCTAGCTAGTGTGCTATTAGTGGGCTGGCTATTATTATTATTATTATTATTATTATTATTATTGTTTGATTGTTTTACACTTGCTTCCTGTTACTATCCGTCTCTCTCTTTCTTTCTATCTCTATTCATCCCGCAAAAGTAAAGGGATTATGGATCGCTGGAAAAAAAAGCGTTCAGCCTTAGGTCAGAAGACAAGGCGAGGTAATGAAAGATAAACAGCCCGCTGCAAACACCTGTTAACGTCCGCTTCAAAAGAAGGAAAAAAAAAGACAAGTTGGGAGGAGGGGCGTTTGCGAGGAGGCAAAACAAACAATACGCAAAAAAAAAGGATTTGGCTGCCAAGCAACAGCCGAACGAAGCTCCCCCCCCCCCAACCCCCCGGCTATTGACAGATCTTTATGAAATGAAGAAAAAGAAAAATGCCAATGATTGTGGCCATTTTTGTTTTACAAAAAGCGCCAAAAGAAAAAGAAATCTTGAATACACATCTGGGTCGAGTCCTCGGGCGACCTTTCGGTGACATGCGCCAAACCAGACCGCCTGTCGTTATTAAATAAACACGTCCTCCCTAGTCGAGCGGGTAAACTAGAGGAGTGATTCATTGAGCATCGAATGAATTCGAATGACTTTCGAAGCAGAACTGAGGGGAGGAATGACATTTTCATGAGGGGGGCGGGGCCAGAGAGGGATTGGTAAAAAAAAAAAGGTAAACCGGAAATGAAAGTAGAAGGGCTTTAAGCTATTAGCTTCCAGGCTTCAAGGGGATTCCATATGAGACTCCCATAAGGGTGGGCGTGAGGGGGTCTTTATCTGCAGGGCACCGCTGGGGGTTAAACTATAGGCAAGGATGTATAACACTATTGTGTGCCAAGTTCCAGGATGCTAGCTTTTTTTTTGTAACAAAAGCATTTGGGGCAGGGAACTAATCTAGTCAAAGTGTCCAGAGTGTGGCCTGGGGGCCAAATGCGGCCCCTGGTCAATTATGATATGCGTGTTTTCAAATGAACCAGAACACATGCTTACGATAGCTAAAATTAAAATTAAAAAATGCAGAGAATGGCTGCCTGAAATGTATTTCAATTAATTGCTGTTATATGTAAAGAACATCCGCTAAATCGCCCCCGCCCCTTTACATTTTTAATACGCCAAATCTTGCCCCTCTTTGAAAAAAGTTTGGTCCCCCCTGATGTAAGCGAAGCCGATAGACGAAAAGTTCACAAAAAGGTGAACTAGGAAGGTAAAAATAAATACGGCGAACCCGGCAGGACGACTGATGATTCATCAACAACAAAACAACTTCACGCTCGGAGCTTCTTGTAGCGGACCTTTGATGGTGTCAGCCCAACATTTTCGTTTTTCAAGAAAGGATACGTTGCTGCCAGAGTAAGGCGAGATGTCAGACATGTCCTGCAAGTCGCCACACTCGGATTTGATGAGCGACAAGGATAGACCCTCGGCCGTGCTGCCGGGGTGGGCCGGCGAACACGAACGATGGTGGTGACCCAGGTGGTGACCGGATGCCATCTTGGTCCTCAGGCTGGTGGTCTCTCGGGAGAGGTCCATGGAATCTGGTGAGGAGCGTTCCTTGCTAGGGTAGCCTCCCGTCGGTGGTCCCAGGGGACTCTGGAAGGGGTAACCCATCAGGGGGAGGGGGAAAGGGTGCCTGAAGGAGGGCGGGCTGAACCCCATCGTGGCGGAGAGCGAGGAGGGGTGAAGAGATGGGTGATGGTGACCGCCGTGAGCCCCAACGGCTGAGGATTGGTGATGGTGGTGGTGGTGGTGGTGGTGCTCACTCGGGGTCTTCCTGACGACTAACGGCAGGGCCTCGGTTTGGTCGTTGACCGCGCCCGGAATGCCGGGAATGCCGCTGAAGGTGTCGAGCGGATTTGGAATGATGACGTCGCCGAAGCACTGCAGCCTCTGGTTGGCCGTGTGGAAGTTGGGGTTGTCGCCGTTGACGGTAGCGGCGAATCTTTCGGGGGGTAAGGGCAGTGGGGGGAATGCCTGCTGCGGCGTCGGACGTGGGGGCTTGGCAAACACCTTGACCACCGTGTCCACCACTTGCGTCATGGCCGAGTTGAGTTCCTGCTTGAGAGTTTCTGCCAGCTGTTTGCCCTCGGCGTGCATAGGGGTGCTCAGTCCCCCTACCGGCCCTTTGCTCCGCCCATTTCCGTCTGTCCTCGGTTTGTCCCCCTCTCCCAGTAGAGACTGGTCTTGAAGCAAGGCCCGTGCCCGATCCAGGAAATGTCCCGGATCCAGGTCGGACATCTCGTTGTCTGAGCGCAAGTCGTCAACGCCCCGGTCGTCGGCGCCGTGGTCGTCGGACCTCACCGGGCTGTCCTCAGACAGGTTCCCCACATCATTGTGCAGGTCGATGTTGTGCTCCGAGTCATCTGTGGAGTCGTAGATCTGGAAGAACTTCTCCTGGAGTTGGCGCAGTTGCTTCTGCATGTCCTCCAGCTGCAGTTTCAGCTGTCGCCGTTCTTCCTGTTTCTGTTCTTTCCTCTGACACACCAGCTGGGTAAAGCTCTGCTGCTGCTGCTGCGGCAGACGCTGCTTGCGCTTGTTCTCCCGGCTGCCGCCTCCGCACGCCTCGCCAGCTCGCGGGCTGCCGGGACCCTGATGCTGAGACCTGGAGGGTGGGCACTCCAGATCCACGTCCCGCTCGTGGTCCATGTCGTGGTCTCGCTCGTGGCGATTGGATGGCGGCACCAGAACGCTGGGCGAGTGGCTCATGCCGCGGATGATGTTTTCCACCCGGGCCCGCTTGGCGCGCAGGTGCTCGTCGTTCAGACGCTCCACGTCGAAGGCGCCCAGGCCGGGCGGCCGTCCGAAGGGCGACAAACATTCCTGAGGTGTGCTTTCTTGTGAAGAGTTGCTGCAGGCGTCCTCCTGGGGAGCCTCCGAGCTCGTATTGGACAGCCCCGACCCGGGGAAGCCGTGCTCACCTCTTTCCCCTCTGTCGCCCCTTTCCGGCCCACCGCCGCCATTTTTCGCCAAGTTGTTCTTGAGCAACTGGGAGATAATGGTGGTTCCGGGGAAGGGCATCATGGCGTCCTCGTACGAGTTGGCCCTCTTGAGCAACTTCCGCAGCACGTTGGACTTTGACTCGCCGTCGCCGGCCGACACCACGCCGGGACCCCCGTGGTGCTGCACCACAGAGCACTCCATGGGGTCTGGGTCGGATCCGTGGTGAGAGTGAGCGCTCAGAGAGTTCATGGCACTAAAAATGGCTGCTTTGGCACGCGCGATGTGATCAGTGGTGGCTGTAGCTGCGGCGGAGGCGGCGCTGCCCACGGTCCTCTTCACACCGATGTCCACACGTCTTCGCTTGGTCTGTCTGTTCAGGAGGGACTCGCTGTCATGGTCCGGCATCACGCGTTGCTGCTATTGGGCCATGTCCCACAAAACCACACCTTGTCTTTGGGTGTTGAAGGCTCTGGGAACCTGCGGAAGGGGAGCAGACGGGATCAAATACACAGAAATGAAATCATCGGAATAGTTGGAATCAGGAATTTGCAGACTTTGACACTCGGAATACAAAGCACATATGGACCGCAAATGGTCCTCTGGGACAATTTGACCACCGACGCAGGGTTTACGGCAAACGGGCATCCGAATTAGGCCTTCGCCCCGACGTTACAGGAGCAAAGTCCTACATTTCGCACGCCCGCCGCGTGACACTGAACCAGTTCCCACGCAACACAAAGCGGCAGAAAATTATGATAATGACTTAAGCACTTGTCCTCATTTCCACGTTGGTGTTGTTTGTGTGTGTGTGGGGGGGTGGGGTGGGGGGGACACGGGCGCTATTAATTGGAAGGGGCATATTAAACGGGGTTCAGATGTGCTGAGGATCATCCCGCTGACTGAAATATTCGCCGGGCAAAACTCGTCCGTTTGGATCAATAAGCTCACCATATCGGGCTATCGGAAACAATGGGAAAGCAAAATAGGGCAATTGATTTTGGTGACTGTGTGAGCTTTTTTTTAGGGTGGGGGGTTGCCTTTTCATTAGGGAACGGCACTTAATTCTGCTCAACCGAATAGGTCACACCGGTCAAACTGAGATTTAAAGCACTCTTTGCTAAATGAATGGCCAAAAGCAAAAGAAGTAGTTGGCGATCAATAGAAAAATCGACAAGCTTTTGACATAGAGTCAGAAAAAAATACTGTGAGAATAATGAAGAATTTTGTGTAATTGTTTACAGTCCATTGCCGATTTCAAATGTTGAGAATGAGGTGAAAATTCAGATCAATTTCAAAGTTTTAGCATTCGGTTCTCTTGAGCGACTGGTGAAGTTGACAAAAACATGAGAGTTAAGGTAGTGAATTATACACATTTTGTACTTTTTTTTTTTTTAATAAATAGTTTTTGAAAACATACTCTGAAAAACAGCATTATCTAATGTGATTTTGGGAGCCATATTGACAACCACCACCCCCATATGTATAAAAACAACAAAAAGAAATTCAGTTTTAACATGCCATTAGTGTAAGTAAGAATATTAAGTCAGAATGTGACTTTTTAAAATTAATTTATTGATTTAAATTCATGAGGCCTTCAGTTTTCCTATGAATATTATTTCCATCTCATAACTTCTCTTTAGATGCAACAAAATAAACAAACAAACAAAAAAAACTTGATCGCCAGGAACCTTGACAATGGAGCTGGAAATAGTCACCAATGCTCGCACCTGTCTTTTGGGAGCCAGCACCTGTCTACCACAAAGCTTACACGCACGAGCTCACACACACACGCACACGCACACACCCACACACACATTATATATGCTCAAGAAATTTCCCTTTTCTGTCTACAATAAACATGGTGGAATAAAATACAATTTAAACCTTGAGGTGTAGTATGAATAATAATAATAAAAAAATTAAAAACAATTCTAAAATATAATAACTAAATCCAAGTGGAAAAATCATGCACTTTTCGAAACACACACACATACACGCACACACGTCCCATCTAACCCGACGTTTCCAGCAAATTAACTTACTTTTAACTTTTCCAAAGTTTAAACGTCATCCTCACGAAAAAAAAATACGGCAAAACTTTGGCCACAATTTATCCTCAAAAGTAACGAAAACGGCCATTACTTTCCTCCCTTTATGTTTCATCTGCGTTAATAATGCTTTTTTTAAATATGAATTTCATTTTTTTTTTACTTTTTTTTTCCTGTCCGCCGACCGGCGCGCACCGTAATCCGACGACCAGCTTACTTACCCCCGGCAGATGATGATGATAGTGATGACGAAGAGTGGGAGATAGAAGCAAAGGAGGGGAGGTTACCCAAAAAAAATAAATAAAAAAATCACATTCACGCTCCACGACAAAAGATAGACAAGATCACCGCTTGTGCCTGCATAGATGCTCGGATGGCAGGAATGTAAAGACCAAGACAGCTAACTAGAGCAACAAAAAGAAAAAAAAAGCGACAGTTGGATGATGCGAGGAGCTCTTTTGCCTGCTTTTTCCTTCTTCTTGTCGGACGCTCGGGGTTTGTGTTTGTGTGTGCGTGTGGTAAGTGCGAGAGAGGGAGAGTATAGAGTGCGCGTCTGTTTTTGTCTGGATGGACCAGGAGGACTGGATGCAGCGGTGCGCTCCTCCCCGGCCACTAAAAAAGATTCACTTGAAGACGCGGCTGAAGGAAGCCGGAAGACGGGCGAACGTCACGGGCGACGGGGCGTGATGTAACCGTGGCAAGCCACCAATAAGAGACGACCCCCCCCCCCTCGTATATCCCCCTCCACACACCCCCACAGGACGAGAACCATGCGCTGAACTTGAACCGGGACCCCCAACACCACCTCTCACCCCCCTTAAAAAACGTACCCAGCGTCGGGCCAGTAAGAATCTTTTTTTTTTGTAATTTAACATTGATGTTAGAACATGACAGCAGCATCACCGAAAAGATTTGAATATTTGCATGTTTATGCTAAAAATATTTGTTGTTCCACGAAAATCGGCAGCGGTTAAAAGGGCATGCGAGCGTGTCGAAAGTGCAGGTTAAATTCTTAGTAGATTATCTAGCGACCGAATTCGCTTCTTTTTTTTCGTATACTCGATCAAATAAAATAAAAAGACGTTCAAATACGCTTAAATAATGTTTTTCTATCGTGTCAAACTGCTTGAAAATGTGCCGCGGATGCCACCTGTTAAGCGACCGTCGAATATTTGTGTTTGCGACGCAACATGGAAATGTCCGTTCCAACTATATACTTATTGAATTCATTCACTCTTATATATAAAACGAATCTTTTTTTATTCGGTTGTGGATTTTTGTAGAATCTAAAAGGCATTTACAGAAAATCTACTTATTTTTGTCTCCCATATTTTATATGATTATAACGTTTTTATCTCCCTTTTCCAAACGTTTTTGCATTTTCCTCCAAGTTGTACGCTTAATGCCCCCTAGACCCAAATCTTAATTTCCACTAAAGGAAAGGCCGAGGTGTTTTCTCCCCATTTCAGTTTTTTTTAATACCAAGTCAGCAAAGTTTGCTTCCCTTTTGTTCTAACACAGCTTCCAGTCGAACCGACTTGCACGTCAGGGTTGGGGTGGGGGGGGGGGTGGTCTGAAAATACCACAGCCGAAATTTGAATGCGTTCGTGTCCACTCGTCGTCGATGTAATTGTCACACCGAACCTCTTTTGGGCTTTGAAAGCACTGACACATTTATTAGTGCTAAGTGGGGGGGGGGGGGGGGTGATTGCGCAGGCCGAAGGGAAACAATATTGCCCCCACAAGTGTTAAAGGTGTCGTTCTATTGCGTTTCCTTATGATTCCAAAGACTATTCATCATTATTTTTCGATTTTACAAAACTGATTGTTTGTGTTTTTATTCGGCACAATAAGAATTAGCTATTTGTTTTTGAAATAAAATTAATCAAAGAACGAGCACCCTCCCCCTGAGGGATGATCATAATGATGATGATGATGATGATTATGATGATGACGAGTAGGCGTCGGTCTCTCACATAGTTTGCCGATAAAGAGTACTTATTGGACATTGATCTATTCATTTTACCCAACATATGTAAGAACGTTAAACTTCCATTGAATGACAAGACTATAAAATACAATAATAAATAAAAAAATACAATCAACCTTCATAACGCTGTTTTTAATATTTTTGGCAGCTTTTTACCACGTTATGAAGGTCAAAATATTAAAAACAACCCCTGCCATTAGATGCCGTACATTAGCACCACTGTCGTAAACATCACGTTCAATTTCGACGCACAATAGTACCACGACAATTAAAAACAAGCATATTCCGATACGACACTAGAATTGGATGCGTGTTTAACGCTCACGTGCGTGTTCACATTAAGCCCCAGCGTCGTTGCTATTAAAACGAAACAATTTACTGTAGAAAACGCACGACAAAAAAAAAAAAAGATTGTGTTGGATAGAATCGCTACGCCGTTGTGAAATAACACGTCATTTGCATACACTGTCGTTACTTCTTGGCTGTGACCCACATGCCTCTTTCGAGGCTACACAAGTGTACTGGTGATTACCGCGTGCGTGCCATCGTGTGTGTGCGTGTGCGTGTTTAAAGTTGGTGACACACGGGCTCTCGAATTCAAATATGCAGCCTTATTTGCATGAAAGGGGCCTTGCTTAAAGAAACATAAAGGTAAGAGCGAACATAATAAGATACTTAGGATAATAATAAAGAAATAATAATAATTCTGTAAAACTGCAGTTCTATCGAGTGTCACTTCATTAAAAAAGGTGCGTTTGTTTTGTGTTATGTTGTAGCCAGGTCGGTGTTTATGATATTCCTCCAAGCGCGTGCACACGGCAGGGTCGAATGACGTCAGTCCAAATAAGCCGTAATTTAAATAAAGTCAAAGACTGGCCCTCAACATCTTGCTTTTTTTGTTTAGTCTAGTTTGTTTTAAATTTGCTGCCACTGTATGACACAGTACGAACGCGCACGCGCACAATTAGTCCACGACCTGTGGAGGCGGTGCAATGTGTTGCTTTTCATACATCATCAGACATGTTTGGATACTCCTGTATCATATTTATGCGATATTTATTTATTTTTTTGTTTATTGATTTTTCGACTCCACATTCAACAACACATCAAACACTAACAATCCCCAAAAAAACAATTTCAAAGAAAAATGTGATTATTGGAAACTATGTAGTATGCTGGCTACTAAATATGCCCGTTTTGAAATTGATATAAAAATAGATATCATCGGTGATGGGGACTTTGGAGAGTTTTGCCTTTTAGAATAGGAAAAAATTGATGTTCATAAGCTCAATTACACACACACCACCACCATTCTAAGGGGGACAATTAAGAGTAATGGCTGATGTGAGAGGCTTCCTATAGGGAATATGCAGACAAGTAGCTGTAGACTAAAGCACCTCTCTATTAGCCCCCCTCCTCTTTTTATTTTTTTTGTACAGCGCAAGCAGGCCTCGCAGCAGCTACCTGTTGATAGCATCTTTCTCGTCTGGCCTGTGTATCTGCTGTCACCTTTGAACCCTCTGCCTCTTAAGAATGGAGCAGCCTGTAATCACAATCCTAACAAAAAAATTGGAATCGAATATATTCTTGTCTAGTGCCCATGAAAGTAGCTATTACATAATTTCCTTGTACAGTACAAACAAATTGGATAATCAATAATTCCATCAGAATTTCTCGAACTGCATATCACGTGTCATCACACGTACAGTGGTGTCCTCCATTAAAAAAAAATAACTTTTTACACTTACTTTTCCTCTTTTGCTGAAAATGTATCCCAATTTTTAGATTTCTTGCATAGGATAGTGGATTGAAGAAGGTCTGTTCTACCTTGCATCGTTGTATGCACTGTGTGTATTTCTGGTGACTTCTGATTCAAATCATTTCATTCATTATTGTTTGTCTGTAAAAGTCCTACTGGACCCTCCGCACCCTGCCCACCACCTTTTCCCAGCTACTCCCGATTCATGCGTACCAAATCTAGCAGACACTTAAGCAGCTTCTTCCCCCAAGCCATTAACTCTCTAAACAGTAACCCAAATAGAACTGTATAGTACCTCCATTTTTCTTATGATGATACTAGTGCAGCGTGTTCTACCGGAGACAAATTCCTTGTGTGTTCTACATACTTGGCAATAAAGATGATTCTTATTCTGAAGTAGTTAGTCTTTTTAAAATGTGTTGAGGTTTTTATTGGAAGAGGGCGGCAATATTTTGGCATTTCTGTAACGGATTGATTATATTTACATTATTTCCTATGGGAAATGTTGCCTTGGTTTTAGTCAAACCTTTTGGAATAATCACAAACTGGAAGATCCTATTTAATATTGATATTTAAACCAGAATTGTCTCCACAATGCTATATTTTGGAGGAATTTAGTCTACCCTTGTACCACTGAACTGCTATTTTGACATAACTGGCATGTTTTTATAGCGTGGAATTGTATTCTATATTTCATGACCTCATCCTTCAGTTCACCATTTTCGAAAGCATCAATAGCAAGATAACAGCACGCTACAGTGTTGGCGTAACCCCCCCTTCCCTCTCTCCCTACACATACGTACGCACACGTGCGGCACGTTCAAAGACTCCCCCCCCCGTGGACATCGGCGTCTGCCAGCGCAGCTATAAATCACACACTGATGCTGGTGCTGAGGGCAAGGCGCACCTTGTCCACTCCTGGGCTGAATAAACCATAACATCCTGCCTCTCGTGCCGCCCGCTGCCCTCCAAGCACGACCCAAGAGAAGACCACCCCTCACCCCCCTAGCGAACTCACCCCTCCTCCTTTCCTCCATCTCTCCAATGACTTCCTGTTTGGAGAAGTGAATGAGAGCTAAACAGAACAAGGCCATGCAGCTAAAAAAACAGCAGGACGCTGACGTTCGAACGCTTGACACAATAATAATAATAATAATAATAATAATAATTCATTTCATTTCTAAGCGCCTTTCAAAACTCTCAAGGAGACTTTACAGTCACAGGATATGTTTTTCTGTGGGTGAGTAGCGGCAGCCATATGCGCCAGCGTTCACTCAACATGGAAGTAACTCAAATAGATAGAAAGTTATCTAGCTAGCTTATAGATAACCAATAGCTAGATAGATAGAAAATAGATAGCAATCTAGCTAATAGATTTTATAACAATGACGGTAGGCCAAGGGGCTTCTTTGCCCCCCCCCCCCACATAGAGTGATCCCACCTAAATTTAAACTCCTGAAGAAACTGAAATAAATAAATAAGAAACAAATACTGTACGTAACAAAAATAAATGATTTTAGTGATACTACCTAATTTTCAAAGTGGGTCAATACTATCTATCGTCAAGCAAAATACAATACATATTGATTTATATAGCGCTTTAACAACAGCTTAAGCTGTAACAAAGCACTTAACATGGACAACTATCATATACTGGAAAAATAAAGCAGTCACAAAGATAGTAGAAAGCACCCGGGAGTAAACCGAAAGCTAGCATAGTGGGTATTGAGGGGATTAGTGCAGCGTTTTTAGTCAACCTTGTCACCATGGACGTACTTTTTCCAGTTCTATTTGATTCTGCGCAGTTATTTTCCACTTTTCTTATTTTAGCCACTGTCCGCAGACCTTGACGTTGACATCTGTATAGTGGAAAAAGTTTTTGATGTGGGGTGAGGAAAGAAAAAAAAATGGATCTTATAATAACACAACGCCACCCAAAGGAGACATTAAAGAAAAGGTGAACTTAGAAGAAAGAAGGTGCCAGGTGGCATGTTATCTGCTGATTATTTCCCTTGATTTTTACAACCTCGAACTAAGCAAACAAAGCACCAGCGACCCTGATTCTACTTGAAGGTGTTATTGGAGAAAAAAAATATATTAAAAATGCAAAAAAAACAACACCCAAACGTCCCACCGCCTGTGTAGCTTGGCATGCTAACACCCTACTGATTACTTCCTCCCAAAAATTACCTTTCCAAGTACAAGTAGAACCTCTAAAAATGGAATTTGACGTCGGTTTGGGAGTGGGAGCGGACTTACACAACAATACTAGTTCAGAGAGCAAAACCTTCGACCGACTTTGCTTAATCTTTTGGCTTTTGGCCCAATTTAAAAAAGAAGAGCTCATATCAAAATGCCAAATGGAGTCAGTGTAAGAATAGCACAAGGCATGTGTCTATTAATATCGCGACTGTCATCGTCCGTCTGATGCCCAGCTTGTATTGGGAGGAGACGGCAATCAGCTTTTTATTCATCCCATGAGTACCTACTGACATGAAGCTGCATTGTATTCGTGTGTAAATGCCACACTACATGTTACATTTCATGTATGAGCGCCTTTCCAAACTCTCAAGGTCACTTTACAGTCACAGGATCGTTTTTTCTGTGGGTGAGCAGCGGCAGCCACACGCGCCAGCGTTCACTCAACCCGGAAGTAACTCAAATAGATAGAAAGCTAGCTAATAGATAGCCAGTCAGACAGTCATACAACTAGCTAGATAGCCATATAGCTAATAAATAGCCAGCCACATAGCTAGCTAACTAGACAGAGAGCAAATGGATAGCAAATAGATAGCCAGCTAGACAGCTAGCTAATGGATTGCCAATAGATAGCAAATGGATAACAAATAGATAGCTAGCTAGAAAGTTAGCTAACTAGCTATATAGCCATATAGCTAATAAATAGCCAGCTACATAGCTAGCCAACTCGACAGATAGCAAATAGATAGCAAATGGATAGCAAATAGATAGCCAGCTAGGCAGCTAGCAAATGGATAAATAGATATCCAGCTAGACAGTTAGCTAACTAGCTAGATAGCCATATAGATAATAAATAGCCAGCTACATAGCTAGCCAACTAGACAGATAGCAAATGGATAGCAAATATATAGCCAGCTAGGCAGCTAGCTAATGGATACCAAACAGATAACAAATAGATAGCCAGCTAGACAGTTAGCTAACTAGCTAGATAGCCATATAGCTAATAAATAGCCAGCTACATAGCTAGCCAACTCGACAGATAGCAAATAGATAGCAAATGGATAGCAAATAGATAGCCAGCTAGGCAGCTAGCAAATGGATAAATAGATATCCAGCTAGACAGTTAGCTAACTAGCTAGATAGCCATATAGATAATAAATAGCCAGCTACGTAGCTAGCCAACTAGACAGATAGCAAATGGATAGCAAATATATAGCCAGCTAGGCAGCTAGCTAATGGATACCAAACAGATAACAAATAGATAGCCAGCTACACAGTTAGCTAACTAGCTAGATAGCCATATAGCTAATAAATAGCCAGCTACATAGCTAGCCAACTAGACAGATAGCAAATGGATAGCAAATATATAGCCAGCTAAACAGCTAGCTAATGGATAGCAAACAGATAGCAAATGCGCTATCATGGTTGCCATTTTCAGCTTTTCTTCTATTTTATTTGATTCTTATTGATTTTTCAGAGCTTTATCGCACTTGCGCCTTCATTTGCAAGCCATTTGTCAGCGTCTTTCAGCCCAATTCCGCTCTTGATCCCTTTCCCTTGGATGTATCCTGCGCTTCCTGCCCCAAAAGTCAAACTCCCATTCATCGTGGCTTCCCAGAGGTGACGCGACAGCGACTTTATTGACCCGCTGACCCGTGAAGACTCTCAAAACAGCCGCTCGCGCGTGCCTGGCCTGACTCAGGGCTTCTTTTTCTTTTAAGTCACCAACGCCGAGGATCATCATTCTTGTACGTTCAGCACAAGCTGAGCTGTGACATCTGTCATTTCAGACTTTTTTCGGTGCTTCCCGACGGAACACCACCGAACGGATGTCCTCTAAAATAAGCACGCCTTGTTGTTATTGCAAAGTGCAACGTGGAGGTCGATGGTCTTTCCTTTAACCCCTTTCACGCAACCTGTAACCAGATAGCATGATCGGCTGTCCATTGTAGTAACCACTGTCCGTCAAAGGGTTAAAAGAGGCGTATTATGACAATTTGACATGACAATGAGCGTTTCGAAGTTGTGTGACTAAAATGGCTTTGTCTTCAGGAAAAGAAAGAATTTATTTGAGCAGTATCAGAGTTTGGGGATAAATACTGTTTGTTGGTCAAGCAGGTCATTAGTGAATGGGAAGAAAGAAAATGTGTGTGTGTGTGTGTGTGTGTGTGTGTGTGTGTGTGTGTGCGTGTGCGTGCGTGCGTGCGTGTGCGTGTGTGTGTGTGTGTGTGTGTGTGTGTGTGTGTGTGTGTGTGTGTGTGTGTGTGTGTGTGTGTGTGTAACAGTAATCCCTATGAAATCCAGATTTCTCAATCTGCGAGCTCAAACTGACACTTTAAATAAAATCATTCTAATCCCGCATGGTAAGAGAAATGAAAATGAGGAGATTAACGTGTGTGTGTGTGTGTGTGTGTGTGTGTGTGTGTGTGTGTGTGTGTGTGTGTGTGTGTGTGTGTGTGTGTGTGTGTGTGTGTGTGTGTGTGTGTCTGTGCGAGTGTGTGAGTGTGTTGTGATCCTCTTTCCGTCACCCCCTCTGAGACTGTCCTCTTTCCTAACATAGCGACATCCAGACACGGCAAGCAAGTGTTCCTCCTGGCTTGTGTTTATGTAACACACACACACACACGCACACACACACACACACACACACACACACACACACACACACACACACACACACACACACACACACACACACACACACACACACACACACACACAGGGAATAGAGTAATTGGAGGCTGATCCAATCAAATGATGGACAATGATCTGTCTTTCTATTAGCCACCTCACCCCATCCCACCCCGCTAGCTACCACCGCTAGCTACCCTAAAATGGAGGCCATACGTCGGGTCTACAATGGTGCATGATCTCATCATGACATAAAAATTTGAGCGCAGTCAATCATTCCATAATTGTGTTTGGCTTTTTTTATTTAAAAACATGGATCGCATGTGTGGCTTTACATAAGATTCCACGCTAGCGGAATTTCGTCTCCAACCTTCCCGAATTCTCTTGCTTAAGCAATGGAGTACTCGAATGCGGTTGAGCCCCTGCGCTAAGGCCACGGAAACCCCTTGCCATTTTCTTTTTTGGTCCAATTCAAGCCAAGTCCGGTTTTGCGTCCCTTTGTACTCCATCGTTTCATAAAAACGGCAAACTGAGACTTTGGTAGGTGGTGTTATGGACAAAACAGATCAATACAGGTGTACAGTAAATAACAAAGCCCGTTACCGCACACGCGTGTGGCCTAAATGCACAAAAGGGCCCATTGTGCGTCGGTGAATCCATTCTCCTTATTTTTAATCTGGGATTATTTTCTATTCCCGTCAACGCAGGAAACAATGCTTTGAGTTCACGGGAGGAAATGCGCAACCGCGACGTTGACACCTCCGTCTGAATAGTTGAATTACGACATGCGGTACGTTAACCGCACGTGCGCGGCGATTAACGCGCTTTAAGCGAGTTTGTGATCATGGTTATTTGTTCATTGGATCATAATATATATGGCATCGTAATGGCGTACTTATGTATCCATTTGCGTGGATTCGAGTGCAAAGGCATGTCCGCGTCGAGGCGCCATCTGTCTGATGGCTAATCAGTTAGCAGTGGGCTAGCGCAGTTGCTCTCAACACACATATGCCATTTTTTTTAGCGTACCTTAGCTTTTTTAAAACTGTACGTTTCTTCCATATACAGTTAAATCTCAGCTTTCTAATGTCTTGGTTCTCATCCAATTCGGTTTTCAACCAAAAATGTTGGCTTTTTTATGCGTTCGGTATACAACCGAAATTAAGTTCTCAACCAAACTGAGTGCACCGGAATGAACCACTTGACTATCCTTCACTTCCTTCTACGTCACTTCTTTATACATCACGTCCTCATGTCGTGCCTTCCTCATTGTGACCGATGCATTAGAATTGTTGAATAAAGTTATTTTTTTTTAACGTAGAATCGGACGTTTTTGGCTGAGATATCCGCAAATCCGACACTATCCTCGTATAGCGTACCATCGTGAGCCGACGTTGTTTGTATTGTTCAATTACGGTAAAAAAAAAAGCAGACATGTCTGTTTGAGATCATTGCAAATCGGACTAAATGGTAAAATTGGTGAAAATATTTTAGTTTTTTTAATAGTATTTTACAAATGACTTGCTCTTTTATACCATGTTTATCCAGTTTATGCTGCAAAATAGTTTAAAAGGTTTTTTTTTAAGTTGTTTTCTAGACTTGGAACGGATTAAACATCTTACATTGATTATAATGGAAAGTGTTGTTTTGGTTTTCAAACAAATCGGTTTTCAAACAGGTTTCTAGAATGGGATGGATCACTGTCCGTTTTTGTATGTTTGTTTTTTTTTTTTTATAGTATTTTACAAATGACGTGCACTATTATAACATGTTTATCCAGTTTATGCTGCAAAATAGTTAAAAAGGGGCTTTAAAAAGTTGTTTTCAAGACTTGGAACAGATTAAATTAATTCCATTGATTATAATGAAAAGTGTTGTTTTGGTTTTCAAACAAAGCAGTTTTCGAATAAATTTCTGGAATAGGATGGATTATGGTTGAAAACCGAGGTATCGCTGTCTGTATTTTTGTATGTATGGTTTGTATGCCATGTACCGATGCTAATTGCTAATTCATGTTAGCCTTTTCATGGTGTTACTGGTTAAATATCATCATAACGCTAACTTTGAATAATTCCGCCCCAGTTGCTTTCGTAGCTTGTACGTAGATGGACTATGTCACACTTTGATGCTCCGTCACCCAGCAGGTCGAGTGTACTCGACCCCCCCCAGGCGACAGTACACTAAGGGACTGTCTATGGGGGTTCGGGGGGGGGGGGGTCATGTCAGACCCATCTAAGCCCTAAGGAAGTTTCCCCTCATGGCCCTTCGCAAGGCAGATGGCCTCAAAGAGAGGCAGTTTTTGAAACGGAGCGTCAGAGGAGCAAATGTCTTGTAAATATTTCATACAAAACACACACAAACGGACACGGCTCAGAGCGCGTATGTGTGTACGCGTGTGTGTTAGCGTGTGTGTTAGCGTGTGTGTTAGCGTGTGCGCCTGGGCCAAATCAAAGACGCTTTGATTAAATATGAATCTTTCGCCTGCTAGGTAACACTTTGTAAACATCTCCTCGGATCGGTGAGAGAAATGTTAACAGTACTAATTTGACTCTTGGGTCACCGTTGAGCAGAGTTCGGGGACTGAAGTCACATGCGATGACGCCTCTCTCTCCTACAGCAAATTGGCGTTTTCGTGTTTATTATGTTTGTTAAAGTCAATATAAGTGCCTTTTACGCTGTGTCCGAGAGGACAGTAATTAATCTGTGCTGTATGTCATGAACATTAGCATATTTGACAATACAGCTGACTTTTGACTTTGACAGTTAGAGTCCGAAAATCCGGAAATCCGATTGGTTGTTTATCGTGCACTTGTATCCACAAACATCGGCACCATCTTGGCTGTCAATCCAGATTATAAAACATCATCGTTCAGAATAAACTCCCCCCGCACCAGACGCTTTCCTTAGAGCCTGCGTGGTATCTTGCACGCGTAACCCGCCTGCTAATAGCCCCTAACCCCCTCGCAGATCGGCGGAGGTTATGTCGTTTGCCGCACGGTAATTGCCCTCTTCATCAGTACTCTGTCGGCGCAGGCGGCGCCACCGCTCGCCCCGGGGTCCTTCCCTGTGTCATTAATGCCCGATTAGGGGCGGCCGGGGAGCCGCGACTGGGAGGTTAAAAAGACCCTGATCGTAGTCATCGTAAAGCCAGGAAACCCCGACAACGTTCAAGCGAGTGCTGACGAAAATCAAGCTCACCTTTAGCGGTTTTATTTATACCCATTCATTGTTGATTTAACCGACTTAATCCAACTTTTAACTCATTCACTGCCAGACGATGTGTCCACTCCAGTGCCAGGGTTTTCGTCATTTTTAGTCACATTCCAGGACCCACGGAATATTGAGTTTTAGGACTACGTAAACATTCAATGCAGCGTAAAGAACCTTAGACTCTCTTCTTTCATCCAAAAAAAAAGCTATCCGCTAGGGCGGATAACGTAAACGCTAAAAAAGTTGCTAAAATCAAATTTAACATTCTCATATTTAACTCATTCACTGTCATTCACGAATTTACTCAGGAATTGAAAATAGAACGTGGAGCGCCATTCCCGAATTTGTCCTGGTTTTGGTTTTTCTTGTGGGGGGGTGCCGATAAAGCGCTAGTCAGACCTCTGGCAATGTTTTTTTTCTCCTTTCCACGAGGGAGCAGTATTTGCCTTTTGTCAACGTTAGTGCTTTACTACAGTTTCAGCTGTTGTTAAAACGCGATATAAATCAATATATATTGCATTGTATGTTGTACAGCCACTCCAATTTCAAGCTCAGATAACTCCAGAACCTTTATAACTTAAGAATTAACACTTTTTTCTGATGAAGGAAGATAGTCTAAGGTTTCTTTTTTAAGGCTTGTTTAGTAGAAAAGTATGTTTTATGGGGACCTGGAAACTGATTATTCTCATTTTTAATGGTTTCCTATAGCAAATTAATGTTTGGAAGACACACTTTTCACCTTACACACACTTTCATAAATTGAGGAACACTGTAATTTAGGAATTAACTGTTTTTTTCTGATGTAAGAAGAAAGTCTTAGATTTCTTATGCTGCTATTGAATGTTTATGTAGTCCTAAAACTCAATATTCTGCAAGTCCTACGATTTAAGTGAAAATGACAAAAACCCTGGCACTGGAGTGGACACATTTTTTTGCACATGCCTGGCAGTGAATTAGTTGATTATAAGCGTGATACTAGAAACATTTTCTTGTTATTAATAGTAACGCTAAACCGCT
The DNA here is from genome assembly GCF_051943395.1 of Hippocampus bargibanti. Classification (NCBI taxonomy): domain Eukaryota; kingdom Metazoa; phylum Chordata; class Actinopteri; order Syngnathiformes; family Syngnathidae; genus Hippocampus; species Hippocampus bargibanti. Next base: position 3,602,701 of record NC_142752.1, read on the forward strand.
TTTCTTCACTTTTTACAATACAATACAATACAATACAATACAATACATCCTGATTTCACAACAGGAGTCAAAAACTGTAATAAAATCAAGCCTGCAATTAATTTTATAAATATTTTTCACTTTCGATCAGAATCAGAAAACCTTTATTCGTCCCACAATGGGTACATCCTTCACCTAGACAAAAACAAAACCACAAAATTGCCCCCTTTGAAACTTTCAAGCATGTTGACCTACGCGAGCGTCCTGTTTGTTTGCCAGTTGGCCCGTGTAACAATCTCGCCATTTTTTATTTTTTTTTTTCACGCCGATGCAGGTTTTAAAGGCGTCGCCGGTGCGTCCCACCAAGTGACGGCGACGCTTGTTAAGCAACGAAATAAACGCGCTGTGAAAAGCCAATAAACGGCAGGGAGACAAGCAGCGCCAAGTATTGCTGCGTCAAAGGCAAGCGCCACAGCCATTAATCTCTCCAACAACGCTCCATCCCCTTCCATCACCCAACGCTTCACCAACCCCCCTTTCGCCCACACGTTCCGCCTCCCCCCCCCCCCATTTCTCGCTTCTCCTCCTCTGAGAGAATTACAAGCATAGATGTATAATTCACGCCGCTTTGGCTTTGGAAGGCTGCGGCTTTTTGTCGGAAAACACGATGACAGCCAAGTTAGCGCAACCTCTCATTCCATCTCAGCCACCTGTTCACCGGGGAGGGAGGGGGCGCTTGATTTATATTTCATCTCCCGGCCAGATAACTTTGTTGACGCTCTCATGTGTGAAAGACGTCAACTTAAAGGAAGTCCCCGCGTGGTGACGGCCAGTTACTTTTTTGCCTTGGTGCTTGGATTGCTCACGTCAAATTCAACTTGTCAATGGAAAATTCCCACAGAGCGAGCCATTGTCATTTAACATGCCGGAATGGCGTCGGCAAGTTGGAGCTTAACTCATTCACTGCCAGATGATGTTCCAAAAATGTGTCCACTCCAGTTTTTGTCATTTTCACTCAAATTCCAGGACCCACTGAATATAGAATTTTAAAACTACATAAACATTCAATGCAGCATAAAAAAAAACCTCACTCTCTTCTTTCATCAGAAAAAAGAGTTAATTCCTACATTACAGCTTACAAACTTAATTAGTTCCCAGAAAGTGTGTTTAAGGCGAAAAGTGTGTATACCAAAAATTAATTTTCCATAGAAAACCATTCAAAATGAATATAATCCGTTCCCAGGTCCCCATAAAACAAACATTTTCAACTAAATAATCCTTGAAACTACACACAATATACCTTATTTTATGGATAATAAATGTGCTATGATATTGTAATTAAAGAAATAAACTATATAATAAAGCAGCGGCAGCCACACGCGCCGGCGTTCACTCAACATGGAGTAATTCATATAGATAGAAAGCTAGCTAATAGATAGTGAATACTGTAGATAGATAGCCAGCTAGAGAGCAAATAGATAGGTAGTTAGCAAGATAGCTAATATATAGCAAATAGCTAGCTAACTACGTAGCCAGCTAGAAAGTATTGAACGCACGCCGCAAATTTTGGGCTGGATTGGCCACTTTGGAGTGCCTCGTTGTTGCGCAATGGAAAAACGTCAGGTCTTGGTTTAAACACGGGTTATTCCAGCCACTGCCTTGAGTTGCATTTCAATTATTAATTTTAAACGGGTTTTACAGTGATAAACTATAATAATGAGATATGTTTTCGAGAGTGACCTAAGGCGCAATAGCCGAAACTCTTTTCTGTATTCATGTCCTTCATGGGCTCTTGGACAATCCCCCGCGCCCCCCGTCCCTCCTCCAGATCTATGTTCCAACATAATCCATCCGGGGGGGCCTTGACCTCCGCGTCCCCGCCGCTTGTGGAATAAAGGGGAAGCTCAGGGCTTGGAATGACAACAAGTCTTCCAAGGAGTTCATGTTACCCTCATGTCATCAGAACAAGAAGCTACTGTTCCCCCAGTAGGTTCCTTGCCCCCCTTTGGTCTTGGAGGGGCTGAAACTGAATCTAATCATGGGGGTGGAGGGGGGTCGTTTCATGTTGCCCCATAGCATCGTACGGCATAAAAAAAAAAAAAAGAAAATAAAACACACTTGAAGAGGCGCGAAAAGGCCTTCAGACACTCGCCGGCCACCGAGAGGTCAGCGGCTCATTTTACCGCCAGCTACGCTTTCCTCTGTCACTCACGGCTCCGTTTCATTTACACGCGAGTCGGGATCCAACAAAGGAAACCGCGGGGGGCCCCGCTTAACCCTCGCGCACGCTAGGGCGGATAACGTAAACGCTAACGCTTGACGGCCGCTTTGTGCTCGTCCGTCAACCGTATCCTGGAGAAGCCTTCAGTCAGCGAGTGACACGTCCTCAAAAGCGGAGAGTTGCAATATTGATGCCGCCGCGTGAACCGCTGTGCTGTCCGATGACCTTTTGACCCTTGAGGGCAGACAACAGGGAAAAAAATGACAGTTAAGTGTTAGGAGAAAAAAAATACAGAGATGTGAGTGTGACCATGGATACGTCTGTGAAGGCTAGTGGTCTATCAAGGAAAAGGTTTCTTCAACTGTCATCTGTACTTCTTTGAAGGTGTCGTACATTTCACTCCTCATCCGAAGCGCTTCGTCAGCGAACTAAAATTGTGCTGGTAACTCTAATGAACAGAGGTGGCTGGCCAGACCTCTGCTCTCATAGGGCCCTGTGCCCATACCCTACTCTGATAGGGTATGGGCTCTAAGTTTGGGGGATAAGGCCGATACAACGTGAGCTTATTCGTGCTAATGAGGTGAAACCAGAGCCAGGGATACAACAATAGAGGTATACAGATTAGCTTCAGGGAGTTGGGCCCACTGCGCCCCCAACGTAACAGAGTAGAGGTCTGGCACAGCCACCACTGTCCATTAGTCCAGGGTTACCAGCACAACTTTAGTTTGCTGACGAAGCTTTTCGGATGAGGAATGAAACATCCGACCCCTTCAAAGAAGTACAGGTAACGGCTGAAGAAATCTTTTCCTCCTTGTCGTCATTGATGGTTTCGGATCTAATGCAGCGTCGGAAGTTTGACATTCCTGCGGGCGATGGCGCGTCTCGTTAACAAACGCGCTTGGATTCTTTTAACGGGAGTCGATAAGGCCCCCTTTCCACTTCCCGAGCACTCAGTCATTTGCGAGTTGATGCCATCGAGCGGGAACAGGAAGGGGGGGGGGGGGGGGTCAAGGGTGCCCTCTTAAAAAAAAAAAAAACCCGCTTTTAACTGCACGGGTGTGGGTATCCATACAGATGATAGTTTTCCACCAAAAGAGATCAGAGCGTATGATCAATAATAAGCCCGAGGAGTTCTTGTTGTGTTGCTGTTGTCATACCTCGGTAGTTTCAAAGGCGCGCCTGTCTGACAAAGTCTGCTTTTGAGCAAAAAAAAAAAAAAAAAAAGGTAACGGCGATGAAGGGGGGCGTCGTCAACCTCCGTGCAGATGTCACCAGCTGTTGAGGCCTCCCCAGCGCGCCTCCGGCCACGTCCGCGGACACCTTTCAAGTGTCAATCAAAAGGCGGGAGGGGCTTGAATGCCAGGCTTGGGGGGGGGGGCGGTTTAGGTCACTCTCCTGAGAAGAGTGCTAGCAATTTGGCCCCCATTCATTTGGTCCAACTCCCATCTCCAGCCGCTCGATAGTCAAGAGGATGGGGGGGGGGCTGGGGGCGCCCGCGCAGACAAAAGAGGCCCGTGGGCAAGGTTAGCTGGAGATCATACACTGCTGCTAGGCTAACGTTAGCCGGCGCGTTAGTGATTAGCGATCGGTTACCCCCCCGCCCCCGCCACTATCCTCCTCATGGCTCGGGGGTGCTCCTTCCTCGCTTGTATCGAACAAGCGTGAGGGTGACCGACGATTTGACAGCTAGGAAAATTCACATGGCCTGATTGACGCCGATGTTCCAACGCCCCCCCCCCCCCCCCTTTCCCTCAAGTCGGCCATTTTCCCACGAAAGCAGTAAAAATCGGTGACAAAGCACAGTTGTCTGTGTAAAAAAATCCAAATAAGGTTGCATCATCCGCTAATTTAACAATTTTCGCTGCGCTGATAAAGTATTGGATTGGTTGTACCTTTATATAATAATAATATAATTTGCTGCTGTGAAATTTACATATCACAGCAGCAAAGTTATGAAAGGAAGAGGAAAGGAAAGAAAGAAGTAGAAAAACTTTAATACAGGAGCTGCTGGAAATGTAGTCGATCTCGCAACGCCATCTTGAAATCCTAAATAAAAAAAAACAAACTAAATAACAAATAATATGTTAGCACAAAGACACAGCGAGTCATTCAGCTAGCTCACTATCTATTTTAGTTACTTCCGGGTTGAGTGTTAAACTGGCGGGTCTGGCTGCTGCTGCTCACCCGCAGAAAAACTGATCCTGTGACTGTAAAGTGACCTTGAGAGTTTTGAAAGGCACTTAGAAATGAAATGTATTATTATTATTATTATTATTATTAAAGCTAATTAGGAGATGGCGGAAGGTCCGGTTTGTGGCGCTTAACCCTAAAACTGCCGTCCAATCGTTCGTCAACTTATTGGAGGGCAACGTAGACGAGGTCACCGACGAAGACCCGTAGACAGGAACCCAAACAATCCCCTAATGAGCATTCATTCACACGTCGCCTGTCAAAACAGGCCGCTTTCACTGACCGAACGTCGCTACATCTTATCAGGCAGTGTAAAGTAGGTCCATCGCAGGTGCCCCGCCGATAACCTCGGTGCTCCGCGTCGTAAAACAAAAGGCCTTTGAAGTGCACAGGAACCTGTTCCATTGCTTGTGATTTATGAAGTGAGCAAAGGGGCCTCAGACCATCGTTGACCTTCGTGTTTCCTGCCGCGTCGTCGCTCGGTAGCGGATGAGAGAATGGATGCGGCAAAACACGCTATTGTGTGTACAGCAGAGCTTTGAGGTCAGGGTCTTTTTTTTTTGCTAGCCTCAACACGATCACGAGCTACATTGAGAATTAAAAGTTTTAATAGTTGTATTCTGGAATTGTATTAATTTACTACCAAGGGTCTGTTTGTTTTGCTTCATAGCATACCATCCCTTGTTTGCTAACAACTGGGCCCAAAAGCCAAACTGCATGAACCTTATGTAGCAAAACGCAGAATTAGCAACCCTCATTTATCAATGGATACATTTCTCACCTTTGGTACATTTTAAATTGTTTTTACACACCTGAACATACAACTTAGAACCACTATTTTCATGTCATTGTAACACTCAATAGTGAAAAATCATGCTAGCAACGCTTCATAGCATCCCTTGTTAGCTAACAACTGGGCCCAAAAACCAAACTCCAGGAACCTTATGTAGCAAAACGCAGAATTAGCAACCCTCATTTATCAATGGATACATTTCTCACCTTTGGTACATTTTGAATTGTTTTTACATACCTGAAAATACAACTTATAACCACTATATTCCGTGTTATCGTCTCACACGATTGTGAAAAATCATGCTAGCAACGCTTTATAGCATCCCATCCCTTGTTTTCTCACAACTGGGCCCAAAAGCCAAACTGCATGAACCTTATGTAGCATAACGCAGAATTAGCAACCCTTATTTCTCAATGGATACATTTTTCACCTTTGGTACATTTTAAATTGTGTTTACATACCTGAAAATACAACTTATAACCACTATATTTTGTGTTATCCTAACACTTGATCGTGAAATGTCATGCTAGCAACATAGCAGGCCTCGGCTTATTCACAGCGATCATGCTAGCCGTGTATTGTTAGCGCTGCCATTTAGTTGAAACCAGACAGCATTTTCTGTGACTATTAATCACAAGTCCACTACAACAGTGATTAAATTCTCAAAAGATAGCCTGGACAGAGAAGAAAAGGGTGTGCGCTCGTGACGAGTGGCGTCAACCTGGCCCAACGTTATGGATGTGTCACATTGTGTGTGTTTATAGAGCGACAGTGCGACCCAGCTGCTGTTTGAATGACAGGATGCTGCTTATATATAGAATAAAACTCTTTATATTTAGCCGCTAACTTAAATGATAATCTCAAGGAACAGCCACTTGGGGAGTTGGCACTATTAATGGACGGCGTTTTAAAGTAGTGCATGATGGCGGACGCAGTGGCGGGAGGGGGAGATTTTGGGATGATTAAAAGCCCATCGTAAAGATGTTTCCTGGCGAGCGGACAACAGATGACCCCTGTTGGCTTTTGGCGTCACAAAACAAAAGGAGGCCAAATCGCTCCTGACCGACAGACGTGTTTCAGAACACAACTTTAGCGAAGCGGGCGGCGGCCATTTTCCGAAAGTGAATATCCTTTGGTGGTAATCAGCCATCATCCAGAGTGTGATTAAATGTCCCTTCACACGTCAGCAACGGGAGAAAAGTTGCATTTAAAGTGGAAAATTCTGGGTGGAAAAGTGTACGATTTTTGATATCAATTTACTTTTGTTATATCGTAGTTAGTGAGGTTTTAGCGTTAGCATGTACAGCAGATTCTTGGAAATTAACAACATAAATGGTTGGTTGGGGATTTTTAATGGCTTAGATACAAATAATAATAATAAGCATAATAATACATTTAATTTATAAGCACCTTTCAAAACTCTCATGGTCACTTTACAGTCACAGGATATTTTTTTCTGCGGGTGAGCAGCGGCAGCCACACGCGCCAGCGTTCACTCAACCCGGAAGTAACATAAAGTAAAAAGAAAAACCTAAATAACAAATAATTTTTCGTCTCGCAGTGGAGAAATTTACATTTCACAGCAGCAAAGTTATGAAAGGAAGAGGAAAGGAAAGAAAGAAGTAGAAAAACAAAATAGAGGAGCTGCTGGAAAGGCAGCCACTCTCGCGGCGCCATCTTGAAGTCATAGGAACAAAAAAAACAACAGAATAACAAATAATATGACAACACAAAAACACAGAGTCATTCATTCTTCAGCACTTGCTATACCCTCTTTGTGACATGAAGCAGTTCCAGATGAAAGACGGTTTTGGACCAATGGGAGTTTCTATCTTTTAATTAAGACTCATTGGACTTGAATAGTAACCATTTGGATCTTATCCAATGATAACAGGCAGTTTTTAAAAATCAAACTGAACCATTACCCCTCCTCCCGAAGACACAAACAAATAAATAGATGTGAATAGATTAAAAATAAATAAACTAACAAACAAATACATAAATGTGTGTTATTGAAATAAATAAACAAATAAATTCACACACACAAATATATATAATATTTACAGGTAACATCCGATTTATGACCGAGTTCCGTTCCGATTAAATGGTCGTAAATTGAAATGGTCGTAAGTCGAAATCCATTCAAATAATGTCTTCCTGAAGTTGTAAAAACGTTTAAAAACTAGTTATGAAGTGTTAAAATTGCTATGTAGCATAATTGGTGGATTTTTGTTCCACTAAAAACAACTTTTGGGCACTTTGTGTACAAAATCCAACGTTAAATTGGTAAAAGCTTGTCAACCGTTCAGCTTCGTCTGTTGTCGCAGTTTCAGACAGAGTCAAAAAGTCAAACATGACGGAGCTGACCTCGGCTATCCTGCCACACGCCGCCGTCCCGTCCCCTCGCTCATCCCTCCTGTGACCCCCCCCCCCCCCAGACCCCTCCCCGCCCACCACCATCAGAGTTCATCAAACGCGTCAGAAATCAAGAGTGGCTTCCTCAATATTTCCCCCTGCACTTGTGACCAGCAGTCTGAAGTCTCGCCCGAAAAGGTCTGTCGCCCCCGCAACCCTGGCCACCCCCTCCTCCGCGGGCTACGGACGAACCCCCTGGTTGTTTTTCCGATGCCCTCCTACAAGCATTGGAAAAATAGCAGGAAACGTATATCTGTCATTGTCCATTCAAGAGATCACCTGTAAGGAAACGAAGCGGCCAGCGAGTGCTGACACAATCATCCCTGCGCCTAGCAACACATCCTGGTTCCGGCCCAGACGCCAGGGACCGTACAGTACGGCCCAGCTACTCCACTTCCTGTCCTGGAGACAGACCAGAGTGTGTGTTTGTGTGAGTGTGTGTTATGGGTCGATCATCTCGGGCTCCGACGGGGAATTCCGATGAAATCACGACTTTTTGTGTGGGCCAAATGAATGAAGAATTGAAGAGGTATAAATGCAGCAAAGCCGATTAGGATCAAAATGTGTTTGTTTTGTTTTATTTTTCACAAAAAGTGTCGCTTTACGAAAGAGAACAAATGATGCTCACACGATGAGAATAGAAAAAGTCAGACTGATAAGAACAAAAATAACCAGACCGGAAAGCGGCAGGGTTAACATAAACTGGAAATCTGTGTTGTCAACAATGCTGAATAAAAAAATCAATATAAATGAGTACTATATTCAGTAACAATTACAGTATCCGAATAATAATAATGATAATAATACATTTCATTTATAAGCGCCTTTCAAAACTCTCAAGGTCACTTTACAGTCACAGGATCAGTTATCTGGGCAGCCACACGCGGCAGCGTTCACCCAACCCAGAAGTAAATCGATAGAAAGCTAGCTAACCAGCTAGTAGATAGCTAATAGATATCCAACAAATAGCTAGCTAGATACCTATATCCACCTAAATAGCTATATAGGTAATAGCTAGCTAGTTAGATAGTTAGCTAATGCACTGAATGTCACTATTAAATACGCAGATAGAAAGCTAGCGAGCCAGCTAGTAGGTAGCAAATAGATAGCCAACAGATAATATGTGTATGTTTTTAGTATTAATTATTATGAATTAAAACAAACATTTTTAGATTCTATATCTTTTACTGTCTCCCTTTCATTTTTTATTTGTGATTATGATTGCGAAATGGCGGTCCTCGTTAGCATTCTCCGTTTCCTCAAAGTGATATTATATGATGGTCTCGACAAGTTCTTCGTAAAACTCCAAAACGTGCCTTTTAAAAAGTTTTAGATGTCTTGACCCCATGACACTTCACCGACAGAATCTGAAGTATCTAGGGGTTCTCGGGTGAGGGCACGAGATCGACAGGACGATTGGAGCAACGTCTGTCGCGATGCAAACTTTGTATCACTCTGTCGTGGTGAAGAACGAGCTGATACCCGAGCCACTTCTTCTCCATATCGAGAAGAGCTAGATGAAGTGGCTCGGGCATCTGATGAGAATGTCTTCTTGGTGAGATAGGAGACCCCTAGGATGACCCAGGACTAGGTATGCCTCGGGAGGAGAGTATTTGTGTCACGGTTTGCGAGGTGGTGATGGCGGGTGCGGATCCCAAAAAGCAGGCAGGAGTGAGTAGGAGGTTGTTTGACAAATTGTATTAAATTAAAGTCAGCAGGAACAAAATGTAAAACATCAAAATCATCTGAATGGAAAAAATACAAAGTAGCAAAAGAAGACCAAAAGTAAAAGTCCGCCAAGGTTAAACAAACACATACACAATGCATGCAGCAGCCAAGCAGCAAACAAACAATGAACCGGCACTGGATGGTCGTTCCGGGTGTCCTTTTAAGTGTCAATGATTAAACGACCAGCACCTGCGAGGCTGCAGGCAGGGCTGACGTCGCTACCCGCTGGTCGCCAATCTGATCGGGACGACCAGCACCTGTGCAGGTGTAGGCGGGGCCGACAGCGCCCCCCCCCCGTTGGTCGCCAACCAGATCATGACACTTTGCTAGCCTACTAAAGTTGTAACCCTGCGATCAGGTGGTAGAAAATGGACGGATGCTAAAATGCGGGGAGTTGTAAAATGACAGTCTTAAATATTTTGTAACCACGGCGACTGATTTCTTTTGTTGCAGATCGATGCGGAAAGCCCAGATGAGCGTCGCCTTTTACATCAGAGAAACTTCAAACGCTCACACGTGTTTTGGCCGCTCCTCCTCGCGCCTGACTCAGCAAACACACCGTTTGATCTGCTCGTGCCATGGCGGCGGCGTTCCTCCCGTTGACAAAAAAGCACCAGGAAGCGATGGCCTCCGGAGGCCACGGGACCAAGACCCTGTTTATCCTGAGCACAACCGGCGGGTCCCGCCTCACCCTGAACCTAGAAAACCAAGTAAACACACTCAACCAACACGTAACACTAAAATGGAGTCTAATAAATAGCCATAACTGAGCAACGGCCATTTCATCTTTAAGAGCCGTTCAGGATCCCGAGCCACTTCATACTTCTAAATTGAGGTTGCACACTCACATACGCGCACTGCGATTGCTCCATTGTCTCATGCTGGCGTATATGACAGTCGCGTGTTTGAGTTGTGGAATGACCTGGTCAATATGCGCGTGTGTGTGTGCGTGTGTGTGTGTGTGTGTGTGTGTGTGTGTGTGTGTGTGTGTGTGTGTGTATCTATCACAAGTTATTCCTTGTTACATTTCTCTGTGCGCATACGCGCATGTGATGAATCCACTGAGCAAAGACACTTTAAGCTGTTAAACAGCTGAGTGTCAAAGGGCTCTTGTGAGGGCCTTGTGGCGCCTGCACTGACCCCTCAACCCCCCCCCCCACACACACACACACATACACGCATACACACACTCGCATACACAAAACGTGGATAGACACAAGGGCGATTCATCTCCGCTGCCCAGACGCAGTGGTAAACTCAGCTGTTGCTACTTCTCAATTCCAGAGGACATGCCAAGAGCATGTGATCAGAATGTACAACTAGCGTGTGTGTGTTTGTCTGTGTGTGTGTGTGTGTGTGTCTTTTGATTAGTACATGCTTATGAACTCATTCACTGCCATTCACGAATTTATTGGGAAATTGAAAATATGACGTTGAGCGCCATTCCCGAATGAGTTCGTTTTTTTTTTTCTTGCTTGGGTGCCAATAAAGCACTGGCCGTGGCCTCTGGCAATGATTTTGACTTCCACGAGGGGTCGGAATTTCCCTTTTTTCCCATGTTAGCGCTTTGTTCCAGCTTCAGGTGTTGTTAAAGCGCTATATAAATCAAGATTGTATTGTATTTTGGACAGCCGCCCTCATTTCAAGCTCATATACCTACACAGAAAATTGCATTTTCTGTGTAGCTTTATCTCTTGTTTCTATTTATAATTGTATTTTATTTATTATTGTATCTATGCTTGTCTGTGACTGTAAAGTGTCCTTGAGAGCACTTTATTTGCTAGCTATTTGCTATCTATTAGCTATGTAGCTGGCTCGCTAGCTATCTAGCGAGCTTTCTATTAGATATCTGGCTGGCTAACAAGATAGCTATTAGCTATCTATTAGCTGGCTAGTTAGCGTTCTATGAGTGGGTTGAGTGAATGCTGGCGCGTGTGGCTGCCGCTGCTTACCCACAGAAATACTTATATTGGGACTGTAAAGTGACCTTGAGAGTTTTGAAAGGCGCATGTATTATTATTAAAATGAAATGTATTATTATCAGATTATTATTATTATATTATGTGTGCGTTACTTCTGGGTTGAGTGAACTCCAGACCCATATAATTTATTTATAATGTATTATTATATCATTATTAGCCGCCTAGTTAGCTATTATTTATTTATTGGCTGGCTACTTAGCTTTCTATGAGTGGGTTGAGTGAACGCTGGCGCGTGTGGCTGCCGCTGCTCACCCACAGAAAAACGTATCCTGTGACTGTAAAGTGACCTTGAGAGTTTTCAAAGGCGCTTATAAATGACATGTATTATTATTACCCATATAATTTAGGAATTAACTCTTTTTCTGATTAAAGAAGAGAAACTAAGGTTTCTTACGATACATTGAATGTTTATGTAGTCCTAAAATTCAATATGAAAATGACAAAAACCCTGGCACTGGAGTTGACAACACCTTTTTGCACATCGTCTAGCAGTGAATAAGTTAATAGCCACTTAGGAACATTTGCATTGAACCTGCTTGTACGAGGTGGGGGGGGGGGGGAGCCCAGAATTCCCTTCCCCAGCCACTTCTTCTTCTAGTTGATTCCGGGGATGCTCCCGTAGTATGTCCTGGTGCGACATGACCTAAACACCTCACCAGGGGCATCCAGGAGGCGTTTTAATCAGGTGCCCGAACCGCTTCTCACCTCATCTCTAAGGAAGAGGCAGGATGTACTGTATATCCATTTTTTTTATCATGTAGTATTAGGAAATACATGGCACTTTATTTTTGTTGTTGATGCTAATCACAACAAGCACATTCTTGTCGAACCTTCAATAGGTCCAGGTGTACATTTTGTTCCAACACGACGGCCATTTGAGGAAATAAGAGTCCATTCATGACAGGCGTCATAATGCTTGGAAATGGGCACGTTGGTGGCATTAGAAAACGCCCCCTCTCTAGCTGCCCCTCACCGCCCCCTCCTCACTTGTGTTCACTCCCACCCATGCATCAGGCTCCCGTTCATCTTTATCGGAACCAAGCCACGTCCAGATTAGCATTCTAATGCCGAGGACATTGTTTACCAAAGCACTTTCCTTTGGCCTCGCAAACCTTCCTTCTCTCCAATGCCACCCCCTCTCCCCCCCCGACTGCCCCGCATCTCCGTGCTGAGCTCCCGGTTGTGCATTTGCAGCTCAGCCCCCCTCCAAGTACACCCCCACCCCACCTCCCCAATGCAGCCATTATCTCCTCTTATCTCTTTCTAAGTCCCCGTGGTCCAAGCCCTGAAAATGGCCTCATATTGTTGCTCAGGAGGAGTTAAGACGCTCTTGGCTGCACTGAAACGCTCCCAGCAGATGTTTCGCCATTTGAGCGCATTTTACTGGCCGAGCTTTTCTTTCTTTGATGGAGGGAAGGGAGGGAGGCGGAAAGAATAGAATGGATGGAGGGAGGTTTTAAACATTAGAAGGCCAACAGCTGGTTGCTTGGCTTCCTCCCTGGGTGCATTAACCTCTTTGGCCCTCTTGCGGCAGTGCCAGGGCAAGGAGCCTCTCAGCATCTGGAGCTTTAAAAAAAAGCATCAATGTCACCAATGGGGGGGGGGGGAGGGAGGGAAAGGCCTGACGGAAGTGAGGAAGATTGTGGCCTCCAGGTGGAAGTCACACATTTGTATCCCAACCTGAAGCAATGACGGAAGCCATTTTATTTATTGGTTGCAGTGTCGGCAAGAGAAAAAAACACACATATGTTCTAATCTAAGGTCTTGATTCAAATGTTTTTTTTTTTTTTTAAATCAAAATACAGTAAAGTCTCGTTATATCGATAGTCCCAGTTATATCGATACTATTTCTATGCACGCACGGAGAAAATTGCATGCAAACAGGGTCGGATATATCGATAGTCCCGGTTATATCGATATTTTTTCGGACTCCCTTGAATATCGATATAACGAGACTTTACTGTAACACCAAAATTAGGTCTCAGTTTATGATTTTCAGACCACCCAAATCCTGTGACTCAATCTTCTGGGTCAAAAGAACTAACCCAACATTGGGTAAATGTAACCTAATCTGATAAATATACACAAGACAACCCAAACGTTTTTTGTGGGTTATTCATTTGACTCCAATTTTGGGTTGTTTTTCTGTCAAAATCTTAACTTTGACCCCATTCTCTTGGGTCGGAAGAACTAACCCAACCTTGGGTAAAAGTAACCCAATCTGATAAAAAAAAAATCCACAACATGACAACTCCAAAATGGTATTTTTATTTTGGTAGGTTATTCATTTGACCCCAATTTTTGGTTGTTTTTGTGTAGAAGTCTTAAATTTGAACCCTGGGTCGAAAGAACTAACCCAAACTTGGGTAAAAGTAACCCAATCTGACAAAAATCCACAATTTGACAACTACATAATTGTATTTTTATTTAGTGTAGGTTATTTATTTTACCCCAATTGTGGGTCGTTTTTGTGTAAAAAAATCTTAATTTTGAACACAATCTCCAGGGTCAAAAGAACTAACCCAACCTTGGTTAAAAATCACCCAAACTAATAGAAATCCATAAGACAACCCAATAATTTTTTTGCGGTGAGTTATTCATTTAACCCCAATTTTGCCGTGTTTTTGTGTAGAAATCTGAACTTTGAACCCATTCTCCTGGGTCAAAAGAACTAACTCAACCTTGGGTGAAAGTAACCCAATCTGATAAAAATCCACAATTTGACAACTCCAAAATTTTATATATAGATTTTTGGTGGGTTATTTATTTGAGCCCAATTTTGGGGTGTTTTTATGTCAAAATCTTAACTTTGAACCAATCTTTTGAGCAATTAAACCCAAACATTTGATTGAAATAACCCACAAAAGCCACTTTCAACTAATTTTCGGGGTGTTGCACTATACAAAAACGACAAAAAATGTGAGTGTTGTACGAAAGAACAATTTTTGGGTGGTTGCTTTTGTTAACCTATATTGTATATATTAGGGTGGCCCGTTGGTCCAGTGGTTAGAACGTCTGCATCACAGCACAGAGGTCATGAGTTCAATTGCCTCTTTATGTGGGGTTGGCATGTTCTGCCTCAGCCTGCGTGGATTTTCTTTGGGTACTGATGGAACACTTCAAATTGTGACGAATGGATTTCATATATTTCCCTATAATAATATAATAGCACATTATATCCCAAAATAGGTCTCATAACTAAACAGTTTTCCTCTGTCAGGCTTCCGGGGTTGAGTTCACGCACACGCGCCAGGGTGGATTTTCTTGAGTCAACATGTCGATTGTCTGCGCGTCTCTCAACCACTCAGCAGCTGCTTCTCCTTAAACTCGCGCCATCATCATCATCATCATCAGCTCTATGAGTATCATTGCCGTCGTCATCAACATCATCATCAGGCGCCTGCTTGAAGGCAACAAAAGGTGCGGACGTTCACAATGGGCCCTGGGCGGCGACGAGGAGCAGATCAAGGTTTTAAACAAGCAAGCAGACAGGAGCTTGTTTGAATAGGCCGCCGCCCCTTTCTTCATTTTTATACTCGCCATTGTGGGCCGTTGTGTGTTCAAGGGAAAGGTGTGCGACAGTACGGGCAGGTGCTCGGCGTTTTACCCTCCACGCAGTTTGTTAGCATAGGGAGCGGATGCACAAAAGAGGCACAATGCTTCAAGGAAAAGCTCCAGCGGGACCAACCGTCATCTGAGATGCCGTTAAAAAGCGCAAATGCATGTGTCTTCGAAATCGGACGTCTTGCGGAGAAAAGTGGAGTGAACAAACATGATTTCATAGGGCGATAATGTGAAGCGTCGCTAACCTAAAAACTGTCATTACCTGACCGAGATCAGTGGCCTGCAGCGTTTGGCCCAATTTGAATCACAACTCGCATAATTGCCGTCAGATGCCAAAACAGTTTGTTAAGGGGAAAGTGAATACAGAGAAAGCCATTTCTACTATTTAAAAAAGTCATAAATGAAGAAAAATCAAAAAAGGGACACCCTGAACTGCTTACCAGTCAATCGCAGGCCACACATAGCCAAATAAAGAAATCCATGGTCATAATTATAAATCGGGAACATTTAGAGTGTTCAATTATCCTGCCATGTCATGTTTTTGGCATTTTGGAGGAAACTGGAGTACCCGAAGAAATACCACGCAGGTCCTGGGCGAACATGCAAACTCCACACAGGAAGGCAGGAATCAAACACATTTTGTCACTATCTAGCTATTTATTTATTTATTTATTTATTTATTTATTTATTTGTTTGTTTGTTTGTTTGTTTATTTTCTTGTTTAATTTTCTTATTTATTTATTCATACATTCATTCATATATATATATATATATATATATATATATATATGCATGCATTCATACATTCATTTACTCCTTCAAATATGATTTATTTATTTATTTATTCTTGCATTCATTCATTCATTCATTCATTTATTAATGTCTTAATGTATCTATTTATTTATGCATTAATTCATGTATTCATTTATTTAACTATTTATTCATGCATTCATTCATTCATTCATTCATTCATCTTTGTTTATTTTATTTACTTGTATTTATTTATTCATTTCTTTATTTAGTTAGTTATTTGTATTTATTTATTTATTTATTTAGTTATTTATTTATTTATTTATTTATTTATTATTTATTTATGCATTCATGTATTTATTTTATTTATTTATCTTATTTATGTACTTTTGTATTTATTTATTTATGTACTTGTGTATTTATTTATTTATTTATTTATTTATTTATTTATTCATTCATTCCTTCAGATATTTAATTATTTATTTATGCATTCAGCCATGCATTAGTCATTATTTATTTTAGTAGTTAGTTATTACAAACTTCTGATTTCAAAATCCACCAATTTGCGTCCACATGGAGATATGTGTTCACAGTCCCGATTGTAAGAAAAGCATAACTCTGCTGTAACCACCCCCCCCCTCCCTACTCGCTCCCTTCCTCCTCCAGTGCAAGAGGCAAAGGCTGCCATCCTGACACAAATCCTCGCTAAGGGTCCTTCCCCCCACCCCACACCTCCTGCTCTCTTTGCCACCAGCAAATCCGGGTTTCACCACAACCGAAGCACTTAGCCATAATCCCCATGAAGAGGCGATAGCCCCCTTTTTTGCACAAGTCACTTTTGCGCCATTAAAAGGCATACAATGGGGGCGTGTTCGGGACTCACTTAAATGGATTGAGCACAAAGCCCACGCTTGATAAGTTTTTAGCCGGGAAGAATCCGTCGTTTACACCCCTCCTTTTGTGCATTCTCTTAGATGCACTTGTCTCAACAGTCTAAGCTGCTTTTATCCCTCCTTTATTTATTTATTTTAAGGGGAGCGAGAGGGTTAATTCCTAAGCACCAGAATACAGTATGTACCATTTCTTCGCCCCCCTCCCTGCCCCCAACCCTCCACTACACACACAAATATGACAGAGCGAGCGCCCTCACAATGAAGGACGACTCAATCCACTTCTGAAAAGCAAACACAAGAGGGTATGCCAGCCACTTCCTCCCTTCGCCAACCCTTCAAATGAATCCGCACTTTCTAATCTTTGGAGCACTTTTGATAATCTGGCCTCTATGAGGAGGAAGTGGACGGCGAAGCCTTGGTAAGGCGCTAATTCCCCGTCATCCTCGAGCGAGGCCTTATCGAGGCAAGAACAGTGAAACATGAGCGGAGGACAACAGAAGCGGCGCAGGCAGAGGAACATTTGCTCCCCCGAAGATAATTGAAACACAATCAAGTGCAGTTGTCACGTACAAAATCAATTAAACGAGACGAGACATGCCGACGAGGATTTGAGAGAGTCAAGGACAAGTTGTCTCCGCGCGTGGCCATTTTGTATTCGCTGGACGGTATGTGAGGCGCAGCTGCAGCAACTTTGATAGCAATTTAGCAACTGAACGAGTGCAATTTATACAAATAGATAGATTCATGTTGCTGAAATTTGAGCAGGAGCAGCAACAACGTCAAATAATCCGGCAAACCGCAGGGCGCTTGTCAGTCCTTCAATACTTTGAAACTTGATGGCATGACGACAAACGGGCTACACTCAAAAATTTTAGGGCCTAAACAAAATCAATGTTACACTGGTACCTCTACTTACGAAATGAATTGATTCAGGAAGAAATTTGGAGTTGTAAGTTGTAAGTCAAGACACGTTTTCAATGTAAATACCCTAATTCGTTCTGAGTTCCCATTAAAATGCATCAAAAATATGTAACAAACACATGTTACACTTAAATAATTACACAATTGAGTTATGCAAATTAAAGAAAAAACACTAAAAATGGTGGTTCAGTTGTGGTGAAAAATAGGGGTCCTCCTCAGCCAATGGCAGGCCAAGAGGAGGCTAGGAAATGAGCAATGGCAGAGCAGCTTTAAGGATGTTGCGTTCAGGCAACTCCGAGCTAGCTGCATTTAGCCAACCTTGCATTTCGTATCTTGAAATGTATTTCGTAAGAACAGTCGTTTCATAACTTGAACATTTTGTAAGAAGAGGTACCACTGTACATTTTATATCATGACCACTACAATAACACGTTGCTATTTAGGAATATTTAGCATTTTATGAATTCGGTCGTGCGAAAAGAGCCAAACTGCTACTTTAACATGCATCGTTTCTCATGTTAAAACTCATCCAAGCCGTATATGGCATGTATACGAAGTAACAGGCGATATTTTTCTATTTGACGAAACAAGCTTGAGCCGTTAAATGTTTGCATTGTGTATTTTGCGTGTGAGCATTGAGGCCAACATGCTGGAGGAAAGAAAAAAGCGGGCTAATCCAGAGGTTTGGCCGAGCCGGGCGGCGTCTTAGCGCGTATCTCTGTAGGAGGTAGCGAGTTGCTTCCTCGGGGGCTCGCCTCCCTAATGGTTTGATTAAGCTCATTGAGCCCCCCATGCACCTCGTCGCTCGCACGGGCTAAAGCTCCATTTAAGGGCAACACAAAGACAGGGCCCCGGGGACGGATCAGGCGTTTTAATTCCGATTTGCGGCCTCTCATCCCACGCGCACTCGTGCACGCACGCGCACTCCACTTAAGCGTACATACACGCACGTACACTCCATCTGTGTGTGTGTGTGCGTGTGTGTGTATGGATGGATGGATGTGCGGGTTGGATGGATGGATGTTTGGGTAGGATGAATGGATGGATGGGTAGGATTGATGGATGGATGGATGGGTGGGTAGGATGGATGGCTGGGTGGGTGGATGAATGGATGGATGAATGGGTAGGATGGGTGGGTTGGTAGATGGGTGGATGGATGGATGGATGGGAGGGTGGGTAGGTGGGTGGATGGGTAGGTAGGGTGGATGGATGAGTAGGATGGGTGGGTGTGATGGATGGATAGATGGGAGGGTGGGTGGATGGATGGATGGATGGATGGATGGATGGATGAGTAGGATGTATGGATGAGTGGGATTGGTGGGCAGGATGGATGGATGGATGATGGATGGGTGGGTGCATGGGTGGGTAGGTCGAGTGGATCGGTGAGTAGGTAGACTGGATGGGTGGGTCGTGTGGATGGATGAATGTTTGCATGGATGGATGCATGGATGGGTGTGGTTATATGGGTGGCCGTGTTTAGGTATATAATTCCCGGGCCGATCGCCTGAAAATTTCAAACAGCAAAACACAGAATGTCCTATTTCTGCACAATGTCATTTTTCTGAAGCATTCATCCCTTTAGACTAATTTGAAATCAAATTTGATTGTCAAGCTGCCATGTATCTCACTGAAAAACCCCTCCCCCCCAAAAAAAAAAAGCTATAGATGTATATACCAATGCTACAAAATGAAGACTTTCGGTGGTTGATAAGCACTGCATACAACCAAAATGGAGCAAATGTGGGGTGATGAATGTAGGTCAGTGCTGGGTGATGGTGTTTGGGGCGCAGTACGGGAGGCCTCGCCGACTGTGATGGCGCCACCGCTGCGATCAAGTGCCTCCGCATCTGCGCATAGTGTCCGTCAAGTATTGTTTTGGGAGGATAAAGGCTTGGTGTACAGCGGCCAGATTTCCCTCCCTGACTCTGCTGCTGGCTGCGATCTAAAGCTACTAAGTAGCAGCTGTCCACCTGGCCAAGGGAAAGCCTGTTAGCCTTCCACACACACATTGCACACCCTCTTGAGAGGAGAAATGCTCCCTGACTACTTGCGGACACTTCCACTTGTGTCTATGTGCGTGTGTGGAAAAGAGGTCCAGATGGTCAGGGGGGTAGAGGGGGTAGCGGCGGCGGTCAGTGTCACCAAGTGAGTGAAGGCGGGCAATGGAAAAGAGCGAACGCAGGCTTGAAAGAGAGGCGAGTGAGAGAATTGGAATCAGAAAGATGAAGGGGACGGCGGCCGGGCCTGAGCCAAGGTGCTAGAGCGGGAAGACCACACGTGAAACGTGAAAACACACTCGTGTGTGTGTGTGTGTGTGTGCACAGACACATTTATTTATTTCGGTTGGTCGGTCGGTCGGTCTGTCTGTTTGTCGGTCGGTCGGTCAGTGTGTTGGTTGGTCTGCCCGTCGGTCGGTCAGATGGTCTGTCGGTCGGACGGTCTGTTGGTCGGTCAGTCGGTCTATCGTCATGTGTGTGCACAGACACATTTATTTATTTCTGTCGGTCTGTCGGTGGGTCTATCGGTCTATTGTCGATCGTCGATCTGTCAATCTATCTCGCTAGCTATCTCGCTATCTAGCTATTTCACTATCTAGCTATTTCGCTATCTAGTTCTCTCACTAGCTAGCTTGCCAACTGTCTAGCTATCGAGCTATTTAGCTATACACACAATTGGCCAATATATACAATCACTAAATTGTAAGTAACGCTCTAAGGTTTAGCATATAATAAATATAGATTATATATAATTATAAAAATCTAATTCCAACTTGATGTGAAATGAAATAGATATTATAATATATTATATAATATATTTTATAATATATTTTCATATTTGTTCATTTCTGTAGGATTTTTTTTTTTGGGGGGGGTGTTGTGCGATGAGCAGGATTCTTTTTTTTTTACATTAATGCATATTTGTACATTATTTATACACATTTTGCATGGAAATTATAATTACATATGATTTTTTTTTTTTTATATATATATTTTTTTATTTTGCTTCAAAAGTAGACACATTTTCAACCGGAGAGAAAATAATTGTCAAAGTGTGACAGGGTGGGGGATAAGCATGGAAAGGAAATTCTTCTATCCAGATGGCAATATTATTATTATTACTAGCCCCCCCCCCCCCCACCCCCCCCCTCCAACCTTTAATTCATTTATTTCATGTCACAGTTGCGCTTTGATCGCTCCTCTCCAATTATTAATGCGCTTTTGCCGCACGCTGCTCTTGAAGTCATCGTTCCAGTCTCTCCTTTGATTGCTCCACCTGATGGGAAAAGCTCTCTTCCAACAACTCGTCCAACCCAATTCCATGTATGAGTTCTTTTTTTTTTTTCCTGGTTGTTGTGTTGGAACATTTGTGCGCACACACACACACACGTGCACGGGGTGTATTGTCTGGATTCTCTCCAGAGGCATTGGCGTGTGTCACTCATCTATTATTGATCAGATGCAACTGCCATCATGGAGTGCACATCATTTAGGGATGTGCCATACTTCTCACTTGCACTCACACACAACACACACACACACACACACACACATTTACACACACACACCCTCAAGTCCAATTTAGCTGGAAAGCGAGCTCATGTCGTAAGCTCACAGTAAGGGCTTTTCATAATTGGAGACATTGCCATTACCACGGCAACACCAATTTCTCCATTTTAGTTGTGTACCCCGCTGTTTGCCAAGATTTAACTTTGTTGCTGATGCTATTCGTTAGCCTGTATGTCGCGTTTTGCATTGTTTGTTAGCATGGAGATACATTGCCTTTTTTTCGTCAATGGATTTGCAGTACTAATCAATTTGGAATTGGCTGGTGACCCTGGCGTGAAACATTTTTCTGAAAAGTCGTTTCACAGGATGATATTTGGCAACTTTTGAAGACTTTTTTTGAAGACTCTTCCAACTGTGATTTGAACAGAAGTCATTGTTTTGTTGGAAGAAAGTATCATGGCGTCAACGTTCTATTTTATAAATCGATCAGAAAGTGTACAATGGGTCCTTCCTGGTCTTTTTACATTATGTTGCTCAACATGAGCTATCGAGCTGGCTATCTAGCTGGCTACCTAGCTAGCTAGCTATTATTTATCTATTAGCTAGCTAGCTAGCTATCTAGTAGTTATCTTGTTGCTCACAAGAGCAGGCCATCTGGCTATCTAGCTAGCGATCTAGCTGGCTACCTACCTAGCTAGCTATTAGTTATCTTTTAGCTATGAATCTATCTATTCGTTATCTATTTAACTAACTAGCTGGCTATCTATTAGCTATCTAGCTAGCAATCTATCTAGCTATCTATCTAGTTGGCTATGTATCTAGCTATCTAGCTGGCTATCTATTAACTGGCTAGCTGACTAGCTTTTTATCTATTTGAGTTATTCCGGGTTGAGTGAACACTGGCGCGTGTGGCTGCCGCTGCTCGCCCACAGAAAAAAACTAATCTTGTGACTGTAAAGTGACCTTGAGAGTTTTGTAAGGTGCTTATAAATGTATTATTATTATTATTAATCATATCAGTGGTTGTTTCATGTATCGGAAATGTAAGAAATGACCATCTATGTGACATCACTGGACCTTGGTACAGGAATGAGCAGGGTTGCACCAGCGTGAGACGTGGGGGACGTATCACCCATTCAACACCCACCCACCCACCCACCCACTCGCTCGCTTGCTTTCCTCTTTTTTTTTTAATCCAAATGCAAGTCACCGTGAAAAATGTGCTGGTCCAATATTTGCACAGAAGTGGTGCTGGGACAGACAGATAACCTATCAGTATTTGAGTTTGGCTTCCCATGCTCCAAATAGCCATCCTCCGCCTGTTTAGCTTATTGATTGGCTTGGCAAGAAACTAGGTCCCCTCAGCAGTGACCAAGGTCATACAACACATGGACTCTGTGCCACCCATACAACACCCCCACCCTCGCCGCCTCACCGCTACTACCCAAAGCCCCTCTTAAACACCACCGCTTTGTTCTTCCTCACGCTTATTTCCCATCCTCATCACATTCACTCAATGATACAAAAGCACAAAGTGAGTGTGAAGACATCTCGGAGGATTGCGGGAGATCTTTGCAACTTCTTTGCAACTTGTTTTTATGTGTACGTCTGTGTGTGATGACTCAGGCGTACGCACCAGAGGCGGCGTCCTGGCCTCTTGTGTGGGAATCAATGAGATTGAATTCTGAAGGTTTTCTCAGGGGCATAAGCACTGCCTGTCAATAGTGCTCTATGTCACAAGTGCATCACAAGTGAAAAGCTCTTGTCCTTCATTGAAAAAACAAAAAAAATAGTTTGATCCAGTCAACAAAGCAGACTGGGTTGAGTGTAGTCAGATAATAAAAAACGTTAATAATAACAATAATAATAAAAGCAATACTACTACTACTACTACTACTACTACTACTAATAATAATAATAATAAAAGCAATACTACTACTACTACTAATAATAATAATTAATAATATTATTATTATACAATTAAAATATATTTTAAGAAATCCTGCTATCTAATGTAATAATAATAATAATAATAACAATAAGTGAAATAAAATAAATATATAAAATAATAAAAAATCATACTACTACTACTAATAATAATTTATATATATATAATTAAATATTAATATAATGTGCTCTAATAATAAAAAAAAAAAATAATAATAATAATAATAATAAATATTATTAACATCCTGCTATATAATGGTATGGTTAATAATAATAATAATTAATAATAATAATGCATTGTAATAATAATAATATATTATTATTATTGATGATAATGGTAATATTAGGAGGAGCAAACACAATAATAATAATAATAACTTATTATTATATAAATAAAATCTATTAAAACTCATGCTATATAATGATATGGTTTATAATAATAATAATAAGAAGAATAAGAAGAAGAAGAAGAATGCACAGTAATAATAATAATAATAAGAAGAAGAAAAAGAAGAATACAGTGATGCCTTGAGTTAAAAAAAATCTGATTTATTTGGGGGGTATTAACAAAATATTTCAACATAAATTCATGGCACAATTAAAGTTACCCACTTGCAAAGCACTCATTTGCACACGTCCACTCTCCAAAACTCACTCACTCACTCGCATTGCACTCATGCGCATCCTGACCCGCATGCACTCATTCAAAATGCAAACGCTCTCTGTCAAATGCACTCTCACTCATTCATAAGCACTCCTTTTGCGACACACTACCCATATGCACACTTTTTGCTCTCTCACACACACACAGTGGGAGGCTTGGCCACAGCTGTGCGTCTTGCAGTCCGATCTGGTGCGCTGCCACCCTGCGCTCGGAGGGCTTTAGGGCCCTGCGGCTGGACCCGAGGCTGCGACCGGGCACGGCTTCAAGTAAACACACAAGACAACAATGTTTTTTTTTTTTTGTCTATGTGTGATTTTTTTTATTTTATTTATTATTGTCTTTTGTATAGCGGCGTTCCTTTCTCCTCCTTGGCCAGCTCCCCCCATCCGTCCATCCATCAGCTCCTCCAGAAGTGAGCCCGTAACAAGGGCGCGTCCATCCATCACCTTTATGAGTTGAGACGACGCACATAAAGGTACACAACACTGTCAAACTCCTTCACAGGTTGTTTGATTTTTTTTTTCAGCCTTTCTCCAAATCCGACTAGATAGTCATCGTGTGAGCAGGGGCTTTGCACTGCTGCGGCCATTTTAGT
Organism: Hippocampus bargibanti; assembly: GCF_051943395.1. Taxonomy (NCBI): domain Eukaryota; kingdom Metazoa; phylum Chordata; class Actinopteri; order Syngnathiformes; family Syngnathidae; genus Hippocampus; species Hippocampus bargibanti. The sequence continues at coordinate 3,626,849 of NC_142752.1, forward strand.
GTGCCTCGTTGTCAATCAAATCTGATCCCAATTGTGATTTTTTTTTTCTCTCCCTTTTCCTCACCTGACATCAATTCTTGCCGCTCGGTGTTTACTCGTTGTCCTCTTTTCTTGCCATCTATCACTGGCATCACCCCTCTGCAGCTTGCTTCCCTCCCTTCTGCCCTTGTGCCGTTTCTCCTCTGGCTCACCTCTCGTTAAGCTTTGGTGCCACCGCGGTCAGCCACCCACGCCCTGCACACGTCACGTCTAAGGACTTGTTTCTTTTTTTGTTTTTCATTTGGATACTTTTTCAAGTTTAAAATAATCAGTGGCCAGGGTTTTTGCCATTTTTTTCACTCAAATTGCAGGACCCACAGAATATTGAGTTGTAGAACTACATAAATATTCAATACGGCGTTAGAAACCTGTTCTTACATCAGAAAAAATAGTTAATTCCCAAGTTAATATAGTTCTGGAGTTATCTGAGCTTGAAATGGGGGTGGTTGTACAAAATACAATACAATACAATACATACATATTGATTTTTAACAACAGCTGAAGGTGTAACAAAGCGCTAAGATGGACAAAGGGCGAATGATGCCCCCTTGTGGACAGGAATAACATTGCCAGAGGTCTGACCAGTGCTTTATCAGCACACCCCGCAAGAAAAGACTGCCATTCCCGATCAAATGAGTTAATGATGAGCATGTGGGCTTTATTTGTCGGAATGACATATCGGAGTATATAGGAGGAGCAATAATAATAATAATAATTTTATTTATTTTTATTTATTTAGTTGCTTATTTATTTATTTAACCTTTTTTTTTTTTAATGGGCTGGAACGCATCACTGCACTGTTCAATGGAGTTGTTGTTGTTCCATTTGGGTTCTGTTTTTGCAAGGTGGCCAAAAACTGCTTATAAAAATATAAAGAAAAAGATAAAAATAATAAAATAACATTAACAAAATATACAAATAAAAATTTAAATTTTAAAAATGACTTAACTTACACCTCTCACTTGACCACACACACACACACGCGCACACACACAAACACACACACACACACACACACACACACACACAAAGCTCCTCCAGTGATTAACGCCTGCCCAACACAATTCATCGTAAAGACCAAACTCTGCGTGAAGGGCTAAAATAATTGTTTATAATAGCGCCTCGTCCCACTTCACACTGTTTTGGGTGTCAACATAAGAGCCGCTGCTTTGTACTCGGCTAATTTTCTTTCCAGCTGAGTAAATGGTCAAGGATTTATTTTCATTTGCGACATTGTTTCAGGAGATGTCTGTTTTGGAGAGCGGCGACATCCCCTCCCGCCCTAAACTGCCGTCGCCACTCGAGCAACAATAGCTTACACTCCAGAGATGCGGCGTATGAAGTATGTTTATGAGAGCGCTGACGGTATTGTACACCGCACAAGGAACAGGCTTGGGATCTCCTTGACATTCACTCTTGTTTACGACATCACAAGCTTGTTTTCCAATAGATGCTTGCTTGTTTGAATTGCTTTGGATTGGATTAGCCTTTCAGTGGAAAAATTGACATTTCACAGCAGCAAAGTGATTAAAAGGAGTAGGAAAGGAAAGAAAGAAGTAGAAAAACAAAATACAGGAGTTGCTGCAAAGGCACCCACTGTCGCGGCGCCATCTTGAAGTCAAAACAACAAAATTTCCTGTAAATCCGCTTCAATTCCAAGCCGCACATTTTATTAGACCTCCAATGACCGCAGATAGACGCTATCTTCTATAAAATATAAGGAAACGCAAAAAATGTGTGGGATAATGAGCCAGGAGGGTTGTATTGTCATCATGAAATCACCTTAATGGTGTCTGGTTGAGTACTATGCAACTGTATCTGGCTAGCTACCTATTTGCTATCTATTAGCTATCTAGCTGGCTGGCTGGCTATTTATTAGCTTAATAGCTAATAATAATAATAATAATAATAATAATAATAATACATTTAATTTATAAGCGCCTTTCAAAACTCTCAAGGTCACTTTACAGTCACAGGATCAGTTTTTCTGTGGGTGAGCAGCGGCAGCCACATGCACCAGCGTTCACTCAACCCGGAATAACTCGAATAGATAGAAAGTTAGCTGGCTAGCTAATCGATATCTAATAGCTAACTAGCTAGGTAGTCCATTCGGTGAACACGATTTCAATATTGTCGCTGTCGTACTGAGAAATTGTCAGACTAGCTAGCTATCTATTAGCTATCTGTTAGCTAGCTAGCTCACTTTCTATCTATTTGAGTTGCTTCCGGGTCACCTATCTTGTGACTGTAAAGTAACCTGGAGAGTTTTGAAAGATGCTTATAAATGAAATTTATTATTATTATTATTATTATTATTATTATTATTATTATTAACAGTCTGGCAGTGAATGACTTAAGCTACCTAGCTAGCTATCTATTTGCTATCTATTAGCTATCTATTAGCTATCTAGCTGGCTGGCTGGCTATTTATTAGCTTAATAGCTAATAATAATAATAATAATAATAATAATAATAATAATAATAATACATTTAATTTATAAGCGCCTTTCAAAACTCTCAAGGTAACTTTACAGTCACAGGATCAGTTTTTCTGTGGGTGAGCAGCGGCAGCCACATGTACCTTTTTCTGCTCTAGTAAATATCTTTCCATATTTTCTAATAAGTAATAAGTGCTCATTTTAAGCATATAAATCTCAATTTTAAGACAATAATTTTAAAATGTATTAATTATGTTGAGATAAAGTTGCTTGTTTTGCCTCTGTTCTTACTAGTTTTTAAGACCTGTATAGATTTTTGGAAGCTAGATATATATATTTTTTAAGAAATCTACTCAATACAAGTTTACTTGTTCTTGTGGCAGATACACTTCCTTATTTCGAGCAATATTTATTGTATTTTAATCACTTTTTTCACATTTTTGAGGATTGACTTTTTGCCGTGGGTCCTCAAACTGTTCTGTCTGTGCAGTTTGCCTGTTTGTTGATTCCCCTCTCCCCCTTTAGCTCTCTTTCTGGATGGACCTTTATCACCCTCACCCCTCCCTCGACAGCCTCCTCCTTCTGTTGTTTGTGTGGCCATCAGAAATCCAAAAGGACACACAAATATTTGAAAGGGTGATTAAAAATCATTTGGGAAAACAGATTATTGACCCCCCCCCCCCCCAACCCCCGCTCGTGGATGTTAATCAGTCTATAAACAAAAACTGGCTGATCTAAGAAGTCAAAAAGGGTAACAAAAATACACAAAATGAACAGTGTTCGGTTTAGTTTTCTAACATTTTTGCGCCATCGGTACCTCGGGATGGAACATTTATGTCGCTTTGTACAGCAGTTTTTTCGTTTTCTTCAAGTGGCGCTGTTGACCTCACACCAAGACGCTAATCTGTCTAGCGTATAGCATAATAAAAAGACCATGTATAGTAAGCCCCAAAAAACACCATGTATAGTAAGGTGGTTTTAGCCGAAAAAAACAATCATGCATAGTAAGGCTTTTTTTAGCCAAAAAAAATACCATGTATCATACGGCTTTTTCAGCCCCAAAAACGACAATGTATAGTAAGGCGTTTTTAGCCCAGAAAAAAAGACCATGTATAGTCAGGCTTTTTTTGCCCAAAGACGACCATGTATAGTAAGATGTTTTTATCCCAAAGAAAAGAACCCTGTATAGAAGGTGTTTTTAGTCCCAAAAAACAACCATGTATAGTAAGGTGTTTTTAGCCCCAAAAAAAGACCATGTATAGTAAGGCGTTTTTTAACCGAAAAACGACCATGTATTGTAAGGTGTTTTTAGCCGGAAAAAAAACGACCATGTATAGTAACGCGTTTTTAGCCCAAAAACGACCATGTATAGTAAGGCGTTTTTAGCCAAAAACAAGATCATGTATAGGAAGGTGTTTTTAGCCCAAAAAAACATCGATGGATAGTAAGGCGTTTTTAGCCCCAAAAAAGACCATGTACATACAGTAAGGCGTTTTTAGCCCGGAAAAAAGATCATGTATAGTAAGGCTTTTTTTCACCCCAAAAAAAAAACATGTATAGTAAGGCATTTTTAGCCCAAAAAAAGACCATATATCGTCAGGCTTTTTTGGCCCCTAAAAAAGACCATGTATAGATAGGCGTTTTTAGCGCAAAAAAGACCGTGTATAGTAAGACTTTTTAGCCCAAAGAAAGACCATGTATAGGAATTTTTAACCCAAAAAAACGATGTATAGTACGGCTTTTTCTCCGAAAAAAACGACCATGTATAATAAGGCCTTTTTAGCGCAAAAAACGACCATGTATAGTAAGGCTTTTTTAGCGCGAAAAACCACTATGTATCGTAAGGCTTTTTTAGCGCAAAAAACGACCATGTATAGTAAGCCGTTTTTAGCGCAAAAAAGACCATGTATAGTAAGGCGTTTTTAGCGCAAAAAACGACCATGTATAGTAAGACTTTTTTAGCGCAAAAAACGACCATGTATAGTAAGGCCTTTTTCGCGCAAAAAACGACCATGTATAGTAAGGCGTTTTTAGCGCAAAAAAAACGACCATGTATAGTAAGGCGTTTTTAGCGCAAAGAACGACCATGTATAAAGGCTTTTTTAGCACAAAAAACGACCATGTATAGTAAGGCTTTTTTAGCGCAAAAAAGACCATGTATAGAAAGGCATTTTTAGCGCAAAGAACGACCATGTATAGTAAGGCGTTTTTAGCGCAAAAAACGACCATGTATAGTAAGGCGTTTTTAGCGCAATAAAACTACCATGTATAGTAAGGCTTTTTAGTACAAAAAACGACCATGTATAGTAAAGCTTTTTTCGCGCAAAAAAACGACCATGTATAGTAAGGCTTTTTTCGCGCAAAAAAACGACCATGTATAGTAAGGCGTTTTTAGCGCAAAAAAGACCATGTATAGTAAGGCGTTTTTAGCGCAAAAAACGACCATGTATAGTAAGGCTTTTTTAGCGCAAAAAACGACCATGTATAGTAAGGCTTTTTTAGCGCAAAAAACGACCATGTATAGTAAGGCTTTTTAGCGCAAAAAACGACCATGTATAGTAAGGCTTTTTTCGCGAAAAAAAAACGACCATGTATAGTAAGGCTTTTTTCGCGCAAAAAAACGACCATGTATAGTAAGGCTTTTTTAGCGCAAAAAAGACCATGTATAGTAAGGCGTTTTTAGCGCAAAAAAAGACCATGTATAGTAAGGCGTTTTTAGCGCAAAAAACGACCATGTATAGTAAGGCGTTTTTAGCGCAAAAAAACGACCATGTATAGTAAGGCTTTTTAGTGCAAAAAACGACCATGTATAGTAAGGCTTTTTTAGCGCAAAAAACGACCATGTATAGTAAGGCTTTTTTAGCGCAAAAAACGACCATGTATAGTAAGGCTTTTTTAGCGCAAAAAACGACCATGTATAGTAAGGCTTTTTTAGCGCAAAAAAGACCATGTATAGTAAGGTTTTTTTAGCGCAAAAAAAGACCATGTATAGTAAGGCGTTTTTAGCGCAAAAAACGACCATGTATAGTAAGGCTTTTTTCGCGAAAAAAAAACGACCATGTATAGTAAGGCTTTTTTAGCGCAAAAAAACGACCATGTATAGTAAGGCGTTTTTAGCGCAAAAAAGACCATGTATAGTAAGGCGTTTTTAGCGCAAAAAAAGACCATGTATAGTAAGGCGTTTTTAGCGCAAAAAACGACCATGTATAGTAAGGCGTTTTTAGCGCAAAAAACGACCATGTATAGTAAGGCTTTTTAGCGCAAAAAACGACCATGTATAGTAAGGCTTTTTTAGTGCAAAAACGACCATGTATAGTAAGGCTTTTTAGTGCAAAAAAGACCATGTATAGTAAGGCTTTTTTAGCACAAAAAACGACCATGTATAGTAAGGCTTTTTTAGCGCAAAAAAAGACCATGTATAGTAAGCCTTTTTAGTGCAAAAAACGACCATGTATAGTAAGGCTTTTTTAGCGCAAAAAAACAACCATGTATAGTAAGGCTTTTTTAGCGCAAAAAACGACCATGTATAGTAAGGCGTTTTTAGCGCAAAAAACGACCATGTATAGTAAGGCTTTTTTAGCGCAAAAAAACGACCATGTATAGTAAGGCTTTTTTAGCGAAAAAAAACGACCATGTATAGTAAGGCTTTTTTCGCGCAAAAAAACGACCATGTATAGTAAGGCTTTTTTAGCGCAAAAAACGACCATGTATAGTAAGGCTTTTTTAGCGCAAAAAACGACCATGTATAGTAAGGCTTTTTTAGCGCAAAAAACGACCATGTATAGTAAGGCTTCTTTAGCGCAAAAAAGACCATGTATAGTAAGGCGTTTTTAGCGCAAAAAACGACCATGTATAGTAAGGCGTTTTTAGCGCAAAAAAACGACCATGTATAGTAAGGCTTTTTTTAGCGCAAAAAAGACCATGTATAGTAAGGCTTTTTTAGCGCAAAAAACGACCATGTATAGTAAGGCTTTTTTAGTGCAAGAAACGACCATGTATAGTAAGGCTTTTTTAGTGCAAAAAACGACCATGTATAGTAAGGCTTTTTTAGCGCAAAAAACGACCATGTATAGTAAGGCGTTTTTAGCGCAAAAAAGACCATGTATAGTAAGGCTTCTTTAGCGCAAAAAAGACCATGTATAGTAAGGCGTTTTTAGCGCAAAAAAGACCATGTATAGTAAGGCGTTTTTACCGCAAAAAAGACCATGTATAGTAAGGCGTTTTTAGCGAAAAAACGACCATGTATAGTAAGGCTTTTTTTCGCGCAAAAAACGACCATGTATAGTAAGGCGTTTTTAGCGCAAAAAAACGACCATGTATAGTAAGGCTTTTTTAGCGCAAAAAAGACCATGTATAGTAAGGCGTTTTTAGCGCAAAAAACGACCATGTATAGTAAGGCTTTTTTCGCGCAAAAAAACGACCATGTATAGTAAGGCTTTTTTAGCGCAAAAAACGACCATGTATAGTAAGGCTTTTTTAGCGCAAAAAAGACCATGTATAGTAAGGCGGTTTTAGCGCAAAAAACGACCATGTATAGTAAGGCTTTTTTCGCGCAAAAAACGACCATGTATAGTAAGGCTTTTTTAGCGCAAAAAAGATCATGTATAGTAAGGCGTTTTTAGCGCAAAAAATGACCATGTATAGTAAGGCGTTTTTGAGTGAAAAAACGACCATGTATAGTAAGGCGTTTTTAGCGCAAAAAAACGACCATGTATAGTAAGGTGTTTTTAGCGCAAAAAAACGACCATGTATAGTAAGGCTTTTTTAGCGCAAAAAACGACCATGTATAGTAAGGCTTCTTTAGCGAAAAAAGAACATGTATAGTAAGGCGTTTTTAGCGCAAAAAACGACCATGTATAGTAAGGCGTTTTTAGCGCAAAAAAACGACCATGTATAGTAAGGCTTTTTTAGTGCAAAAAACGACCATGTATAGTAAGGCTTTTTTAGCGCAAAAAACAACCATGTATAGTAAGGCATTTTTAGCGCAAAAAACGACCATGTATAGTAAGGCTTTTTTAGTGCAAAAAAGACCATGTATACTAAGGCTTTTTTAGAGCGAAAAACGACCATGTATAGTAAGGCGTTTTAGGCAGAAAAAAAATCACCATGTATAGTAAGGCTTTTTAGCGCAAAAAACGACCATGTATAGTAAGGCTTTTTTAGCGCAAAAAACGACCATGTATAGTAAGGCTTTTTTAGCAGAAAAAACAACCATGTATAGTAAGGCTTTTTTTGCGCAAAAAACGACCATGTATAGTAAGGCTTTTTTAGCGCAAAAAACGACCATGTATAGTAAGGCTTTTTTAGCGCAAAAAACGACCATGTATAGTAAGGCTTTTTTAGCGCAAAAAACGACCATGTATAGTAAGGCGTTTTTAGCGCAAAAAACGACCATGTATAGTAAGGCGTTTTAGGCAGAAAAAAAATCACCATGTATAGTAAGGCTTTTTAGCGCAAAAAACGACCATGTATAGTAAGGCGTTTTTAGCAGAAAAAAAACGACCATGTATAGTAAGGCTTTTTAGCGCAAAAAACGACCATGTATAGTAAGGCTTTTTTAGCGCAAAAAACGACCATGTATAGTAAGGCTTTTTTAGCGCAAAAAACGACCATGTATAGTAAGGCTTTTTTAGCGCAAAAAACGACCATGTATAGTAAGGCTTTTTAGCGCAAAAAACGACCATGTATAGTAAGGCTTTTTTCGCGAAAAAAAAACGACCATGTATAGTAAGGCTTTTTTAGCGCAAAAAACGACCATGTATAGTAAGGCTTTTTTAGCGCAAAAAAGACCATGTATAGTAAGGCGTTTTTAGCGCAAAAAACGACCATGTATAGTAAGGCGTTTTTAGCGCAAAAAACGACCATGTATAGTAAGGCGTTTTTAGCGCAAAAAAACGACCATGTATAGTAAGGCTTTTTTAGTGCAAAAAACGACCATGTATAGTAAGGCTTTTTTAGCGCAAAAAACGACCATGTATAGTAAGGCTTTTTTAGCGCAAAAAACGACCATGTATAGTAAGGCTTTTTAGTGCAAAAAACGACCATGTATAGTAAGGCTTTTTTAGCGCAAAAAACGACCATGTATAGTAAGGCTTTTTTAGCGCAAAAAACGACCATGTATAGTAAGGCTTTTTTAGTGCAAAAAACGACCATGTATAGTAAGGCTTTTTAGCGCAAAAAACGACCATGTATAGTAAGGCTTTTTTAGCGCAAAAAACGACCATGTATAGTAAGGCTTTTTTAGCACAAAAAACGACCATGTATAGTAAGGCTTTTTTAGCGCAAAAAACGACCATGTATAGTAAGGCTTTTTTAGCACAAAAAACGACCATGTATAGTAAGGCTTTTTTAGCGCAAAAAAAGACCATGTATAGTAAGGCTTTTTTAGTGCAAAAAACGACCATGTATAGTAAGGCTTTTTTAGCGCAAAAAAACAACCATGTATAGTAAGGCTTTTTTAGCGCAAAAAACGACCATGTATAGTAAGGCTTTTTTAGTGCAAAAAACGACCATGTATAGTAAGGCTTTTTTAGCGCAAAAAACGACCATGTATAGTAAGGCGTTTTTAGCGCAAAAAAACGACCATGTATAGTAAGGCTTTTTTTCGCGCAAAAAACGACCATGTATAGTAAGGCGTTTTTAGTGCAAAAAAACGACCATGTATAGTAAGGCTTTTTTCGCGCAAAAAACGACCATGTATAGTAAGGCGTTTTTAGCGCAAAAAACGACCATGTATAGTAAGGCTTTTTTAGCGCAAAAAAGACCATGTATAGTAAGGCTTTTTTAGCGCAAAAAACGACCATGTATAGTAAGGCTTTTTTAGCGCAAAAAACGACCATGTATAGTAAGGCTTTTTTAGCGCAAAAAAGACCATGTATAGTAAGGCTTTTTTAGCGCAAAAAACGACCATGTATAGTAAGGCTTTTTTAGCGCAAAAAACGACCATGTATAGTAAGGCTTTTTATAAAAAACGACCATGTATAGTAAGGCTTTTTTAGCGCAAAAAACGACCATGTATAGTAAGGCTTTTTTAGCGCAAAAAACGACCATGTATAGTAAGGCTTTTTTAGCGCAAAAAACGACCATGTATAGTAAGGCTTTTTTAGCGCAAAAAACGACCATGTATAGTAAGGCTTTTTTAGCGCAAAAAACGACCATGTATAGTAAGGCTTTTTTAGCGCAAAAAACGACCATGTATAGTAAGGCTTTTTTAGCGCAAAAAACGACCATGTATAGTAAGGCTTTTTTAGCGCAAAAAACGACCATGTATAGTAAGGCTTTTTTAGCGCAAAAAACGACCATGTATAGTAAGGCTTTTTTAGCGCAAAAAACGACCATGTATAGTAAGGCTTTTTTAGCGCAAAAAACGACCATGTATAGTAAGGCTTTTTTAGCGCAAAAAACGACCATGTATAGTAAGGCGTTTTTAGCGCAAAAAACGACCATGTATAGTAAGGCTTTTTTAGCGCAAAAAACGACCATGTATAGTAAGGCTTTTTTAGCGCAAAAAAACGACCATGTATAGTAAGGCTTTTTTAGCGCAAAAAACGACCATGTATAGTAAGGCTTTTTTAGCGCAAAAAACGACCATGTATAGTAAGGCTTTTTTAGCGCAAAAAACGACCATGTATAGTAAGGCTTTTTTAGCGCAAAAAACGACCATGTATAGTAAGGCGTTTTTAGCGCAAAAAACGACCATGTATAGTAAGGCTTTTTTAGCGCAAAAAACGACCATGTATAGTAAGGCTTTTTTAGCGCAAAAAACGACCATGTATAGTAAGGCGTTTTTAGCGCAAAAAACGACCATGTATAGTAAGGCTTTTTTAGCGCAAAAAACGACCATGTATAGTAAGGCTTTTTTAGCGCAAAAAACGACCATGTATAGTAAGGCTTTTTTAGCGCAAAAAACGACCATGTATAGTAAGGCGTTTTTAGCGCAAAAAACGACCATGTATAGTAAGGCTTTTTTAGCGCAAAAAACGACCATGTATAGTAAGGCTTTTTAGCGCAAAAAACGACCATGTATAGTAAGGCTTTTTTAGCGCAAAAAACGACCATGTATAGTAAGGCTTTTTTAGCGCAAAAAACGACCATGTATAGTAAGGCTTTTTTAGCGCAAAAAACGACCATGTATAGTAAGGCTTTTTTAGCGCAAAAAACGACCATGTATAGTAAGGCTTTTTTAGCGCAAAAAACGACCATGTATAGTAAGGCTTTTTTAGCGCAAAAAACGACCATGTATAGTAAGGCTTTTTTAGCGCAAAAAACGACCATGTATAGTAAGGCTTTTTTAGCGCAAAAAACGACCATGTATAGTAAGGCTTTTTTAGCGCAAAAAACGACCATGTATAGTAAGGCTTTTTTAGCGCAAAAAACGACCATGTATAGTAAGGCTTTTTTAGCGCAAAAAACGACCATGTATAGTAAGGCTTTTTTAGCGCAAAAAACGACCATGTATAGTAAGGCTTTTTTAGCGCAAAAAACGACCATGTATAGTAAGGCTTTTTTAGCGCAAAAAACGACCATGTATAGTAAGGCTTTTTTAGCGCAAAAAACGACCATGTATAGTAAGGCTTTTTTAGCGCAAAAAACGACCATGTATAGTAAGGCTTTTTTAGCGCAAAAAACGACCATGTATAGTAAGGCTTTTTTAGCGCAAAAAACGACCATGTATAGTAAGGCTTTTTTAGCGCAAAAAACGACCATGTATAGTAAGGCTTTTTTAGTGCAAAAAACGACCATGTATAGTAAGGCTTCTTTAGCGCAAAAAACGACCATGTATAGTAAGGCTTCTTTAGCGCAAAAAACGACCATGTATAGTAAGGCTTTTTTAGCGCAAAAAACGACCATGTATAGTAAGGCTTTTTTAGCGCAAAAAACGACCATGTATAGTAAGGCTTTTTTAGCGCAAAAAACGACCATGTATAGTAAGGCTTTTTTAGTGCAAAAAACGACCATGTATAGTAAGGCTTTTTTAGTGAAAAAAACGACCATGTATAGTAAGGCTTTTTTAGCGCAAAAAACGACCATGTATAGTAAGGCTTTTTTAGCGCAAAAAACGACCATGTATAGTAAGGCTTTTTTAGCGCAAAAAACGACCATGTATAGTAAGGCTTTTTTAGCGCAAAAAACGACCATGTATAGTAAGGCTTTTTTAGCGCAAAAAAGACCATGTATAGTAAGGCGTTTTTAGCGCAAAAAACGACTATGTATAGCAAGGCGTTTTTAGCGCAAAAAAACGACCATGAAAGGCGTTTTTAGCGCAAAAAACGACTATGTATAGCAAGGCGTTTTTAGCGCAAAAAAACGACCATGTATAGTAAGGCGTTTTTAGCGCAAAAACGACCATGTATAGTAAGGCTTTTTTAGCGCAAAAAAACGACCATGTATAGTAAGGCTTTTTTAGCGCAAAAAACGACCATGTATAGTAAGGCTTTTTTAGCGCAAAAAACGACCATGTATAGTAAGGCTTTTTTAGCGCAAAAAAACGACCATGTATAGTAAGGCTTTTTTAGTGCAAAAAACGACCATGTATAGTAAGGCTTTTTTAGCGCAAAAAACGACCATGTATAGTAAGGCTTTTTTAGTGCAAAAAACGACCATGTATAGTAAGGCTTTTTTAGCGCAAAAAACGACCATGTATAGTAAGGCGTTTTTAGCGCAAAAAAACGACCATGTATAGTAAGGCGTTTTTAGCGCAAAAAACGACCATGTATAGTAAGGCTTTTTTAGCGCAAAAAACGACCATGTATAGTAAGGCTTTTTTAGCGCAAAAAACGACCATGTATAGTAAGGCGTTTTTAGCGCAAAAAAACGACCATGTATAGTAAGGCTTTTTAGTGCAAAAAACGACCATGTATAGTAAGGCTTTTTTAGCGCAAAAAACGACCATGTATAGTAAGGCGTTTTTAGCGCAAAAAAGACCATGTATAGTAAGGCGTTTTTAGCGCAAAAAACGACCATGTATAGTAAGGCTTTTTTAGCGCAAAAAAACGACCATGTATAGTAAGGCTTTTTTAGCGCAAAAAACGACCATGTATAGTAAGGCTTTTTAGCGCAAAAAACGACCATGTATAGTAAGGCTTTTTTAGCGCAAAAAACGACCATGTATAGTAAGGCGTTTTTAGCGCAAAAAACGACCATGTATAGTAAGGCTTTTTTAGCGCAAAAAACGACCATGTATAGTAAGGCTTTTTTGCGCAAAAAACGACCATGTATAGTAAGGCTTTTTAGCGCAAAAAACGACCATGTATAGTAAGGCTTTTTTAGTGCAAAAAACGACCATGTATAGTAAGGCTTTTTTAGCGCAAAAAACGACCATGTATAGTAAGGCTTTTTTAGTGCAAAAAACGACCATGTATAGTAAGGCTTTTTTAGTGAATAAAACGACCATGTATAGTAAGGCTTTTTTAGCGCAAAAAACGACCATGTATAGTAAGGCTTTTTTAGCGCAAAAAACGACCATGTATAGTAAGGCTTTTTTAGCGCAAAAAAACGACCATGTATAGTAAGGCTTTTTTAGCGCAAAAAACGACCATGTATAGTAAGGCTTCTTTAGCGCAAAAAAGACCATGTATAGTAAGGCGTTTTTAGCGCAAAAAACGACCATGTATAGTAAGGCGTTTTTAGCGCAAAAAAACGACCATGTATAGTAAGGCTTTTTAGCGCAAAAAACGACCATGTATAGTAAGGCTTTTTTAGCGCAAAAAACGACCATGTATAGTAAGGCGTTTTTAGCGCAAAAAACGACCATGTATAGTAAGGCTTTTTTAGCGCAAAAAACGACCATGTATAGTAAGGCTTTTTTAGTGAAAAAAACGACCATGTATAGTAAGGCTTTTTTAGCGCAAAAAACGACCATGTATAGTAAGGCTTTTTTAGCGCAAAAAACGACCATGTATAGTAAGGCTTTTTTAGCGCAAAAAACGACCATGTATAGTAAGGCTTTTTTAGCGCAAAAAACGACCATGTATAGTAAGGCTTTTTTAGCGCAAAAAACGACCATGTATAGTAAGGCTTTTTTAGTGAAAAAAACGACCATGTATAGTAAGGCTTTTTTAGCGCAAAAAACGACCATGTATAGTAAGGCTTTTTTAGCGCAAAAAACGACCATGTATAGTAAGGCTTTTTTAGCGCAAAAAAACGACCATGTATAGTAAGGCTTTTTTAGCGCAAAAAAGACCATGTATAGTAAGGCGTTTTTAGCGCAAAAAACGACCATGTATAGTAAGGCGTTTTTAGCGCAAAAAAACGACCATGTATAGTAAGGCATTTTTAGCCGAAAATAACAGCTAAAAAGGCCTGACTTAATTTTGTTTGTTTGGGTGAGAATCGAACCTGCGTTGTCAGCAGGGCAAACCAGGGCATATACCTCTACACTACCAGCACCTGTAACTTCCCATTTACTTCTGTCATAGTTAAGTACAACTAGTAAGGGTCTCAAATAAAAAGTGGGAAAACACCTTGCTCGTCATGGTTTTTTTGGGGGTTTAAAATGCCTTTATACATGGTCGTTTTTTGCGCGAAAAAAGCCTTACTATACATGGTCGTTTTTTTGCGCTAAAAAAGCCTTACTATACATGGTCGTTTTTTGCGCTAAAAAAGCCTTACTATACATGGTAGTTTTTTGCGCTAAAAAGCCTTACTATACATGGTTGTTTTTTGCGCTAAAAAGCCTTACTATACATGGTTGTTTTTTGCGCTAAAAAAGCCCTACTATACATGGTCGTTTTTGGCGCTAAAAAAGCCTTACTATACATGGTCGTTTTTTGCGCTAAAAAAGCCTTACTATACATGGTCGTTTTTTGCGCTAAAAAAGCCTTACTATACATGGTCGTTTTTTGCGCTAAAAAAGCCTTACTATACATGGTCGTTTTTTGCGCTAAAAAGCCTTACTATACATGGTGATTTTTTTTCTGCCTAAAACGCCTTACTATACATGGTCGTTTTTTGCGCTAAAAAGCCTTACTATACATGGTGATTTTTTTTCTGCCTAAAACGCCTTACTATACATGGTCGTTTTTTGCGCTAAAAACGCCTTACTATACATGGTCGTTTTTTGCGCTAAAAAAGCCTTACTATACATGGTCGTTTTTTGCGCTAAAAAAGCCTTACTATACATGGTCGTTTTTTGCGCTAAAAAAGCCTTACTATACATGGTCGTTTTTTGCGCAAAAAAGCCTTACTATACATGGTTGTTTTTTCTGCTAAAAAAGCCTTACTATACATGGTCGTTTTTTGCGCTAAAAAAGCCTTACTATACATGGTCGTTTTTTGCGCTAAAAAGCCTTACTATACATGGTGATTTTTTTTCTGCCTAAAACGCCTTACTATACATAGTCGTTTTTCGCTCTAAAAAAGCCTTAGTATACATGGTCGTTTTTTGCGCTAAAAAAGCCTTACTATACATGGTCGTTTTTTGCGCTAAAAAGCCTTACTATACATGGTCTTTTTTGCGCTAAAAAACCCTTACTATACATGGTTGTTTTTTGCGCTAAAAAAGCCTTACTATACATGGTCGTTTTTTGCGCTAAAAAGCCTTACTATACATGGTCGTTTTTTGCGCTAAAAAAGCCTTACTATACATGGTCGTTTTTTGCGCTAAAAAAGCCTTACTATACATGGTTGTTTTTTGCGCTAAAAAAGCCTTACTATACATGGTCGTTTTTTGCGCTAAAAAAGCCTTACTATACATGGTCGTTTTTTGCGCTAAAAAGCCTTACTATACTTGGTCGTTTTTTGCGCTAAAAAAGCCTTACTATATATGGTTGTTTTTTCCGCTAAAAAAGCCTTACTATACATGGTAGTTTTTTGCTCTAAAAAAGCCTTACTATACATGGTCTTTTTTTGCGCTAAAAAGCCTTACTATACATGGTCGTTTTTTTGCGCTAAAAACGCCTTACTATACATGGTTGTTCTTTCCGCTAAAAAAGCCTTACTATACATGGTAGTTTTTTGCGCTAAAAAAGCCTTACTATACATGGTCGTTTTTTGCGCTAAAACGCCTTACTATACATGGTCGTTTTTTGCACTAAAAACGCCTTACTATACATGGTCGTTTTTTGCGCTAAAAAAGCCTTACTATACATGGTCGTTTTTTGCGCTAAAAAAGCCTTACTATACATGGTCGTTTTTTGCGCTAAAAAAGCCTTACTATACATGGTCGTTTTTTGCGCTAAAAAAGCCTTACTATACATGGTCGTTTTTTGCGCTAAAACGCCTTACTATACATGGTCGTTTTTTGCGCTAAAAAAGCCTTACTATACATGGTTGTTTTTTCTGCTAAAAAAGCATTACTATACATGGACGTTTTTTGCGCTAAAAAAGCCTTACTATACATGGTTGTTCTTTCCGCTAAAAAGCCTTACTATACATGGTAGTTTTTGCGCTAAAAAAGCCTTACTATACATGGTCGTTTTTTGCGCTAAAAAGCCTTACTATACATGGTCGTTTTTTGCGCTAAAAAAGCCTTACTATACATGGTCGTTTTTTGCGCTAAAAAGCCTTACTATACATGGTTGTTTTTTGCGCTAAAAAAGCCTTACTATACATGGACGTTTTTTGCGCTAAAAAAGCCTTACTATACATGGTTGTTCTTTCCGCTAAAAAAGCCTTACTATACATGGTAGTTTTTGCGCTAAAAAAGCCTTACTATACATGGTCGTTTTTTGCGCTAAAAAGCCTTACTATACATGGTCGTTTTTTGCGCTAAAAAAGCCTTACTATACATGGTCGTTTTTTGCGCTAAAAAAGCCTTACTATACATGGTCGTTTTTTGCGCTAAAAAAGCCTTACTATATATACATGGTTGTTTTTTCCGCTAAAAAAGCCTTACTATACATGGTAGTTTTTTGCGCTAAAAAAGCCTTACTATACATGGTCGTTTTTTGCGCTAAAAAAGCCTTACTATACATGGTCGTTTTTTGCGCTAAAAAGCCTTACTATACATGGTGATTTTTTCCGCTAAAAAAGCCTTACTATACATGGTCATTTTTTTGCGCTAAAAAGCCTTACTATACATGGTTGTTTTTTTGCGCTAAAAAGCCTTACTATACATGGTTGTTTTTTCCGCTAAAAAAGCCTTACTATACATGGTCGTTTTTTGCGCTAAAAAAGCCTTACTATACATGGTCGTTTTTTGCGCTAAAAACGCCTTACTATACATGGTCGTTTTTTGCGCTAAAAAAGCCTTACTATACATGGTAGTTTTTTGCGCTAAAAAAGCCTTACTATACATGGTCGTTTTTTGCGCTAAAAAAGCCTTACTATACATGGTCGTTTTTTGAGCTAAAAAGCCTTACTATACATGGTCGTTTTTTGCGCTAAAAAAGCCTTACTATACATGGTCGTTTTTTGCGCTAAAAAGCCTTACTATACATGGTCGTTTTTTGCGCTAAAAAAGCCTTACTATACATGTTTGTTTTTTCCGCTAAAAAAGCCTTACTATACATGGTCATTTTTTTGCGCTAAAAAGCCTTACTATACATGGTTGTTTTTTTGCGCTAAAAAGCCTTACTATACATGGTTGTTTTTTCCGCTAAAAAAGCCTTACTATACATGGTTGTTTTTTGCGCTAAAAAAGCCTTACTATACATGGTCGTTTTTTGCGCTAAAAAAGCCTTACTATACATGGTCGTTTTTTGCGCTAAAAAAGCCTTACTATACATGGTCGTTTTTTGCGCTAAAAAAGCCTTACTATACATGGTCGTTTTTTGCGCTAAAAAAGCCTTACTATACATGGTCGTTTTTTGCGCTAAAAAAGCCTTACTATACATGGTCGTTTTTTGCGCTAAAAAAGCCTTACTATACATGGTCGTTTTTTGCGCTAAAAACGCCTTACTATACATGGTCGTTTTTTGCGCTAAAAAAGCCTTACTATACATGGTCGTTTTTTGCGCTAAAAAAGCCTTACTATACATGGTCGTTTTTTGCGCTAAAAAAGCCTTACTATACATGGTCGTTTTTTGCGCTAAAAAGCCTTACTATACATGGTCGTTTTTTGCGCTAAAAAAGCCTTACTATACATGGTCGTTTTTTGCGCTAAAAAAGCCTTACTATACATGGTCATTTTTTGCGCTAAAAAGCCTTACTATACATGGTCGTTTTTTGCGCTAAAAACGCCTTACTATACATGGTCGTTTTTTGCGCTAAAAAAGCCTTACTATACATGGTCGTTTTTTGCGCTAAAAAAGCCTTACTATACATGGTTGTTTTTTGCGCTAAAAAAGCCTTACTATACATGGTAGTTTTTTGCGCTAAAAAAGCCTTACTATACATGGTCGTTTTTTGCGCTAAAAAGCCTTACTATACATGGTCGTTTTTTGCGCTAAAAAAGCCTTACTATACATGGTCGTTTTTTGCGCTAAAAAAGCCTTACTATACATGGTCGTTTTTTGCGCTAAAAAAGCCTTACTATACATGGTCGTTTTTTGCGCTAAAAAAGCCTTACTATACATGGTCGTTTTTTGCGCTAAAAAAGCCTTACTATACATGGTCGTTTTTTGCGCTAAAAAAGCCTTACTATACATGGTGCCTTACTATACATGGTCGTTTTTTGCGCTAAAAAAGCCTTACTATACATGGTCGTTTTTTTTTCTGCCTAAAACGCCTTACTATACATGGTCGTTTTTTGCGCTAAAAACGCCTTACTATACATGGTCGTTTTTTGCGCAAAAAAAGCCTGGTCGTTTTTTGCGCTAAAAAAGCCTTACTATACATGGTCGTTTTTTTGCGCTAAAAAGCCTTACTATACATGGTCGTTTTTTACGCTAAAAAAGCCTTACTATACATGGTCGTTTTTTTGCGCTAAAAAGCCTTACTATACATGGTGATTTTTTTTCTGCCTAAAACGCCTTACTATACATGGTCGTTTTTTGCGTTAAAAAAAGCCTTACTATACATGGTCGTTTTTTGCACTAAAAAAGCCTTACTATACATGGTCGTTTTTTACGCTAAAAAAGCCTTACTATACATGGTCGTTTTTTTGCGCTAAAAAGCCTTACTATACATGGTGATTTTTTTCTGCCTAAAACGCCTTACTATACATGGTAGTTTTTTGCGCTAAAAAAGCCTTACTATACATGGTTGTTTTTTGTGCTAAAAAGCCTTACTATACATGGTTGTTTTTTGCGCTGAAAAGCCTTACTATACATGGTGATTTTTTTTCTGCCTAAAACGCCTTACTATACATGGTCGTTTTTTGCGCTAAAAACGCCTTACTATACATGGTCGTTTTTTGCGCTAAAAAAGCCTTACTATACATGGTGATTTTTTTTCTGCCTAAAACGCCTTACTATACATGGTCGTTTTTTGCGCTAAAAAAGCCTTACTATACATGGTCGTTTTTTGCGCTGAAAAGCCTTACTATACATGGTGATTTTTTTTTCTGCCTAAATCGCCTTACTATACATGGTCGTTTTTTGCGCTAAAAACGCCTTACTATACATGGTCGTTTTTTGCGCAAAAAAAGCCTTACTATACATGGTCGTTTTTTGCGCTAAAAAAGCCTTACTATACATGGTCTTTTTTTGCGCTAAAAAAAGCCTTACTATACATGGTCGTTTTTTGCGCTAAAAAAGCCTTACTATACATGGTCGTTTTTTTGCGCTAAAAAGCCTTACTATACATGGTGATTTTTTTTCTGCCTAAAACGCCTTACTATACATGGTCGTTTTTTGCGTTAAAAAAAGCCTTACTATACATGGTCGTTTTTTGCACTAAAAAAGCCTTACTATACATAATCGTTTTTTTTTTTTCGCAAAAAAAGCCTTACTATACATGGTAGTTTTTTGCGCTAAAAAGCCTTACTATACATGGTTGTTTTTTGCGCTAAAAAGCCTTACTATACATGGTTGTTTTTTGCGCTAAAAAGCCTTACTATACATGGTTGTTTTTTGCGCTAAAAAAGCCCTACTATACATGGTCGTTTTTTGCGCTAAAAAAGCCTTACTATACATGGTCGTTTTTTGCGCTAAAAAAGCCTTACTATACATGGTAGTTTTTTGCGCTAAAAAAGCCTTACTATACATGGTCGTTTTTTGCGCTAAAAAGCCTTACTATACATGGTGATTTTTTTCTGCCTAAAACGCCTTACTATACATGGTCGTTTTTTTGCGCTAAAAACGCCTTACTATACATGGTGATTTTTTTCCTGCCTAAAACACCTTACTATACATGGTCGTTTTTTGCGCTAAAAACGCCTTACTATACATGGTCGTTTTTTGCGCTAAAAAAGCCTTACTATACATGGTCGTTTTTTTGCGCTAAAAAAGCCTTACTATACATGGTGATTTTTTTCCTGCCTAAAACGCCTTACTATACATGGTCGTTTTTTGTGCTAAAAAGCCTTACTATACATGGTTGTTTTTTGCGCTGAAAAGCCTTACTATACATGGTGATTTTTTTTTCTGCCTAAAACGCCTTACTATACATGGTCGTTTTTTGCGCTAAAAACGCCTTACTATACATGGTCGTTTTTTGCGCTAAAAAAGCCTTACTATACATGGTGATTTTTTTTCTGCCTAAAACGCCTTACTATACATGGTCGTTTTTTGCGCTAAAAAAGCCTTACTATACATGGTCGTTTTTTGCGCTGAAAAGCCTTACTATACATGGTGATTTTTTTTTCTGCCTAAAACGCCTTACTATACATGGTCGTTTTTTGCGCTAAAAACGCCTTACTATACATGGTCGTTTTTTTGCGCTAAAAAGCCTTACTATACATGGTCGTTTTTTACGCTAAAAAAGCCTTACTATACATGGTCGTTTTTTTTGCGCTAAAAAGCCTTACTATCGCAAAAAAAGCCTTACTATACATGGTAGTTTTTTGCGCTAAAAAGCCTTACTATCGCAAAAAAAGCCTTACTATACATGGTTGTTTTTTGCGCTAAAAAGCCTTACTATACATGGTTGTTTTTTGCGCTAAAAAGCCTTACTATACATGGTTGTTTTTTGCGCTAAAAAAGCCCTACTATACATGGTCGTTTTTTGCGCTAAAAAAGCCTTACTATACATGGTCGTTTTTTGCGCTAAAAAAGCCTTACTATACATGGTAGTTTTTTGCGCTAAAAAAGCCTTACTATACATGGTCGTTTTTTGCGCTAAAAAGCCTTACTATACATGGTCGTTTTTTGCGCAAAAAAAGCCTTACTATACATGGTCGTTTTTTGCGCTAAAACGCCTTACTATACATGGTCGTTTTTTGCGCTAAAAAAGCCTTACTATACATGGTTGTTTTTTCTGCTAAAAAAGCATTACTATACATGGTAGTTTTTTTCGCTAAAAAAGCCTTACTATACATGGTCGTTTTTTGCGCTAAAAAAGCCTTACTATACATGGTCGTTTTTTGCGCTAAAAAGCCTTACTATACATGGTGATTTTTTTTCTGCCTAAAACGCCTTACTATACATGGTCGTTTTTCGCTCTAAAAACGCCTTACTATACATGGTCGTTTTTTGCGCTAAAAAAGCCTTACTATACATGGTCGTTTTTTGCGCTAAAAAGCCTTACTATACATGGTCGTTTTTTGCGCTAAAAACGCCTTACTATACATGGACGTTTTTTGCGCTAAAAAAGCCTTACTATACATGGTTGTTCTTTCCGCTAAAAAAGCCTTACTATACATGGTAGTTTTTTGCGCTAAAAACGCCTTACTATACATGGTCGTTTTTTGCGCTAAAAAAGCCTTACTATACATGGTCGTTTTTCGCTCTAAAAAAGCCTTAGTATACATGGTCGTTTTTTGCGCTAAAAACACCTTACTATACATGGTCGTTTTTTGCGCTAAAAAAGCCTTACTATACATGGTCGTTTTTTGCGCTAAAAAGCCTTACTATACATGGTCGTTTTTTGCTCTAAAAACGCCTTACTATATATGGACGTTTTTTGCGCTAAAAAAGCCTTACTATACATGGTTGTTCTTTCCGCTAAAAAAGCCTTACTATACATGGTAGTTTTTTGCGCTAAAAACGCCTTACTATACATGGTCGTTTTTTGCGCTAAAAAAGCCTTACTATACATGGTCGTTTTTTGCGCTAAAAACGCCTTACTATACATGGACGTTTTTTGCGCTAAAAAAGCCTTACTATACATGGTCGTTTTTTGCGCTAAAAAAGCCTTACTATACATGGTCGTTTTTTGCGCTAAAAAGCCTTACTATACTTGGTCGTTTTTTGCGCTAAAAAAGCCTTACTATACATGGTTGTTTTTTCCGCTAAAAAAGCCTTACTATACATGGTAGTTTTTTGCGCTAAAAAAGCCTTACTATACATGGTCGTTTTTTGCGCTAAAAAAGCCTTACTATACATGGTTGTTCTTTCCGCTAAAAAAGCCTTACTATACATGGTAGTTTTTTGTGCTAAAAAAGCCTTACTATACATGGTCGTTTTTTGCGCTAAAAAGCCTTACTTTACTTGGTCGTTTTCTGCCTAAAACGCCTTACTATACATGGTCGTTTTTTGCGTTAAAAAAGCCTGACTATACATGGTCGTTTTTTGCACTAAAAAAGCCTGACTATACATAATCGTTTTTTTTTCGCTAAAAAAGCCTTACTATACATGGTCGTTTTTTGCGCTAAAAAGCCTTACTATACATGGTTGTTTTTTACGCTAAAAAGCCTTACTATACATGGTCGTTTTTTGCGCTAAAAAAGCCTTACGATACATGTTTGTTTTTTCCGCTAAAAAAGCCTTACTATACATGGTAGTTTTTTGCGCTAAAAAAAGCCTTACTATACATGGTCGTTTTTTGCGCTAAAAACGCCATACTATACATGGTCTTTTTTTGCGCTAAAAACGCCTTCCTATACATGGTCACTTTTTGCGCGAAAAAAGCCTTACTATCTATGGTCGTTTTTTTGGGATTAAAAACGGCGAAAAAAATGACCATGTATATAAATGTTTTTCCTATATACAAAAACACATGGGAAAAATAAGGTCAACAAAGTTCTTTTTTTTTTCTTTCTTACCTTAGACATGTTCGTGCTACTTCTTTTTTCGCCACATTTAATCCGCCTCTGCCACATCCGTTTCTTCTCTTGAGATAAAAACTAGGACAATAATAATTGCTACAAAAAAAAAGACGATCATAATTACACAACATTTAGAGTCCGTAAGAGCACAAACTTATGCTCGCAGGGATGACGTGAGGAGTTGCATTAGCATCGTCAGTTGAAGTTAATTAGATGTGCGCTAAACAATACAGGAAGGGGGGGGGGGGGGGGCAAGAATCTACCAAGGAGCCCTCATGGACGGCGCTAATCAGTGTTTATTTGCGTCCTTATTGCTCGCTCATGGGTCACAAATGTCTTGTTTGTCGTAAAAAGGCGGAGGGAAAAAAAACATTTCCCCGGTTGCGCACTTTAATTGGAGACATGACAAAACAAACGGTCCTCAACGTCTTGACGTGGAAGATCATTTAAGGGCTGCTTCTTAATTAAAATGCCGGCCGTGGACTCCTTCCTCCCCTTGACTTGATGTTTATCCTATTAGAGATGTACTGAGGACTGCAGAGCAGGCGGGGGAAAAAAAAGCTAATGGACATCAGGAGAAGCTAAAGACAAACAGTTGGTTGATTAATCTACTCCGGGGAGAGTCCGTTTCAATTTTGTGGGTCATACACGGCCCAACGTGTAACTAAAGTGGCGCTTTTGAAGTTTTTCAGAAGAATTCATTCCATTCCCATATAAGGTTTGCTGTCAAACTCAGTCTGTGCTATGTTAGCATGCTTTGCTAGGTCTGGCGTGACTGTATATTAGTTTGTTCGACAATTGTTGGCAAAAAGGGCTCATATCATGTTGAAATATTCACTTTTATATCTGATAACATGCGTGTATCCCGGTTAATATCCTTTTTTTTAAGTTGGGATTTGAAGATGACTTTTTTAAGCTAACAGGCTATGCTACATATGATGGACAATATCATAGTCTTGTTAAACTGAGTTCATGGGGGGGTTGTTTAATTGTTTTATTTTTATTTTTTTGGAATGAAAGTGCTTTATGTGGATCTTAACTCAACCGATAAAGCGTTGGTCAGACCTCTGCCAATGTTTTTTGCCTTCCACGAGGGGGCAGCGTATGCCTTTCAGCTTCAGCTGTTGTTACAGTGCTATATAAATCAATATGTATGTATTGTATTGTATTGTATTTTGTACAGCGGTCCCCATTTCAAGCTCAGATAACTCTAGAGCCACATAACTTAGGAATCAACTCTTTTTTTTCTGATGAAAGATTAGCGTCTAAGGTTTTTAACGCTGAATTGAATGTTTAGGTAGTCCTAAAAGTTAACATTCTGTACGTCCTGGAATTTGAGTGAAAATGACAAAAACCCTGGCACTGGAGTGGACACATTTTTGCACATCGTCTGGCAGTGAATGAGTTAAAAAAAAGGCTCCTGTTTGGCTTGCTTTATTATTTATTTTGTTATTTATTTATTTGGTTATATGTTTACCTATTTATCTATGTATTTATTTGTGTATATTTATTTATTTTTGTTATGTGTTTATTTACATATTTATTTATTTGTGTAATTATTTATTTCTTTATGTATTTATTAATTTAGTTACATATTCATTTTTTTTTATCAAAGTGTCCTTGAGTGTTTTGAAAGGCGCTTATAAATGAAATATATATATATATATATATATATATATATATATATATATATATATATATATATATATATATATTATATATATATATATATATATATATATATATATATATATATATATATATATATATATATATATATATATATATATATATATATATATATATATATATATATATATATACATATATTAGCTATTTGCTATCTATTTGCTATTTAGTTCCCTGGCCGGCTATCTAGCTGCCTGGCTAGCTATTAGCTATCTATTAGCTAGTCAGCTAGCTTTTTATCTATTTGCGTTACTTCCGGGTTGAGTTTTATTTGGTTACTAACCAAATAAAAGTACTAGCGAGATTCGGATTGTGCAATTACACTTGCCAGGTAGGACGCCATTGGACGCCTCTGGGGTCCACACGGACTTCCCTCCCGCCCCCAACAACCCCCGGTGACCCCTCCAGCCTCCTCATCCTCCCAACTCAGCGGCTCCATTTGGCAAACAGAAGCAGCTGAAGGACTGCTAAACTGTACTTGAGCGGTCCTCCAATGAAATCACTCATTTACCTGAAGTGATTTTATCCCTCTCCAGAGGTAATCACACAACGTCGGACTCAAAGTGAGGCATTATTCAACGCCCCGGTGGGACGTGCGGCAATTAAAAGTTGCAAACCTTGTCCGTGTTCTTGGCTTTGTGACTGAAATCGTCTTCATAAGGCGGCCAAACCGGGGTTGCTTCCGGTTCTGGGGAGGAAAAATTAGAAATAATAGTGATAATAATCATACATTTCATTTACAAGCGCCTTTCAAAAGTTTTTCTGTGAGTGAGCAGCGGCAACCACATGCGCCAGCGTTCACTCAACCGGGAATAACTAAAATAGATAGCAAGCTAGCTAGCTAGCAAATAGATAGCTAATAGCTAGTGAATAGATTGCCAATAGCTATTGATTAGCGGTAGATAATGCTAAAATGTGCATACTTACATTGTGTTAGCTAGCTAGCTAGATAAATAATATCTAGCTAGCTAGTTATTCATCTAATCAATAGCAAATAGATAGCTAGCTAGGTAGCCAGCAACGGTGACCCTGTTCAATCGGGAATAACTCAAATAGATCAAGTTAGCTAGCTAGCTAATAGATAACTAATAGCTAACTAGCTAGCTAGTTATACAGCTAATATATAGCAAATAGATAGCTAGCTAGGTAGCCAGCAACGGTGACCCTGTTCAATTGGGAATAACTCAAATAGATCAAGTTAGCTAGCTAGCTAATAGATAACTAATAGCTAACTAGCTAGCTAGTTATACAGCTAATATATAGCAAATAGATAGCTAGCTAGGTAGCCAGCAACGGTGACCCTGTTCAACCGGGAATAACTCAAATAGATCAATTTAGCTAGCTAGCTAATAAAAAAACTAATAGCTAGCTAGCTAGTTAGACAGCTAATAGATAGCAAATAGATAGGAAATAGATAGCTAGCTCGGTAGCCAGCAACGGTGACCCCCGTTCAATCGGGAATAACTCAAATAGATCAAGTTAGCTAGCTAGCTAATAGATAACTAATAGCTAACTAGCTAGCTAGTTATACAGCTAATATATAGCAAATAGATAGCTAGCTAGGTAGCCAGCATCGGTGACCTTGTTCAACCGGGAATAACTCAAATAGATCAAGTTAGCTAGCTAGCTAATTAAAAAAAAACTAATAGCTAGCTAGCTAGTTAGACCGCTAATAGATAGGAAATAGATAGCTAGCTCGGTAGCCAGCAACGGTGACCCCCGTTCAATCGGGAATAACTCAAATAGATCAAGTTAGCTAGCTAGCTAATAGATAACTAATAGCTAGCTAGCGCGATGGTATGAAATCAGCATTTAGTGTCAATATTTCTTGATTTATTTATCTAGCTGTCTAGCTAGCTATCTCACTCGCTATCTATTTGCTATCTTGCTCCCTGGCCGGCTATCTAATTTTTTGGGGGGTTTTGGGGCCTGCACTCACAGTGGTCGGTCCGAGAATTTAAGAGGGGGGAATTATGCGAAATGATAAAACAGGAATGAGGAGGGAGGAAAAGGGCGTTAGTGAAATACAGAGAGAGAGAGAGAGCACGATCCCGTCGGACCAAGCATTCCGGGGGCCTTATTCCGCATCCCCCTCCACCACCAGTCCGCTCTAATCCCTCCCTCTTGAACCTTAGTCCAGCGCAATCTGCATGCCAACAGATTAACACGAAACAGAGAGAATTCTACCCGACAGTGATCTCACATAAAATACATCGCCGGGTTGATAAAAAAAAAAAATCCTGATTAAATCCACAGATATGAAGCCTGAGACCCCACCCCGTTCTCCTAAACCCCCCCCCCCCTCTTTAGAGTGCATTATTAGCATTACCGCTACGTGTTTTACTTATATATTTATTTGATTTTCAAAAGAGATAATACTGTCGGTTAGCTTGAGTGTCGCAAAATCTGCCTTGGGTGGTTTAGGGAGGGATGAGATCGCATCCGCGGCTAGAGGGAGAATGAGGAGTAATCCATATTATATGACGCGCAAAAACAAAAAAAACTGGGGAATTATTTAAGAAGCCCTTTGTTGCATTCTTTTTGGAAGGGATGAGCGAGGTTTATTCTGCTCCAGATTATGCGATTTCAATTAAGAGGCTAAAAATGGACGAGGGGAGGATTGCCATGTCGGTTTTTAAAAGGATATGAGAGATAAGTGCAGGGTAGACGACAGTGGGCTCGGTCCAATTATATGGGAAGGCGCTACCACTACAGGTAACGTGCGATTTACGACCGGCTCGATTTACGACCACGACCTCCAGACTTTATTTTTTAAATTTTAATTCTAAGCCTGGTATCGCAAAGCGCTAGCAGGCCGGCAACGCGTACGACAATTTTGGCCAGCCAGCCAGCATGTCACTCTCGCACAGCAATCGACCGTGTGATAGCACCAGAGGGTGGAGTTTACGAGTCATTTAGCCTCAGAGTCTCTATTCAACATTTTGAATGGATTTCGATTTACGACTATTTTGACATCGTTGTTAGCTGATTGGTTCGGAGCCGCCACCAAAACGGACAAAATCAGACTTCAACGGACAGTTAAGATGGCGGGAAAAAACTATTATTGGCACCGCCCTACCCACTCTTGCGGACTTGCACATTGCAAGAATCAAGACAAGACCCTCCGCACCCTGTCCATCACCTTTTCCAGTTAACTCAAGCAGTCATGCGCCTTTTCAAGTTAGCTAGCTAGCTAATAGATAACTAATAGCTAACTAGATAGCTAGTTAGACAGCTAATAGATAGCAAATCGATAGCAAGCTTGGTAGCCAGCAACAGTGACCCCGTTCGACCGGCAATAACTCAAATAGATCAAGTTAGCTAGCTACCTAGCTAATAGATAACTAATAGCTAGCTAGTTAGACAGCTAATAGACAGAAAATAGAATAGCTAGCTAGGTAGCCAGCAACGTTGACCCCGTTCAACTGGGAATAACTCACACAGATAAATCAAGTTAGCTAGCTACCGGTTGAGTGAACGCTGGCGCATGTGGTTGCCGCCGCTCACCCACAGAAAAACTGATCCTCTGACTGTAAAGTGACCTTCAGAGTTTTGCAAGGCGCTTAGAAATCAAATGTATTATTATTATTATTATTATTATAAATGCTAACAAGTTAGCAAAATTCCATTGCCATGCTAAATCATCAACAACAACAACAACAAAAACATTTCTTGAGCACACAATCAGATAAGAACCGCCCTCAATTTGCTCCTCAAACTATAAACTTTCCAAACTCTTTCCACCACCTCCTTCCCCGACCTCTTCGTTATTGTATTTTCCTCCACTTGGTAGTGAGTCGCGGAAAGCTCGCAGTGTTCCCGCGGCGACAGACCGCGGCCCCTCTCTGCCGTGCTCAAGGGCCCTTGAGGCGGCCATTATCTGGACGCCCGCCTCGCCGAGGCATATGGGTAATTACTGAGCTAATAGAGTGATGGAGGGAGAGGCAGAGGCAGGAGCCTCGGCCAATTAGATGATGCATTAGCGCTCTGTCTTTTGTAAGCGCCTAATGTGCGCGCAGAGGACGGACGGACGGGGTTGGGGAGAGAAAACGTGTCATTTCTGAAGGGGTCGGGATCCTTGAGCAAATGCAAACAGTCGCTCTCGCCGGCTAGCTTGCGCATGCACGAGTCAGATACGGAAAACATGCAGGAACTGCGAAGCACATTCGCGGCAATTACAGGCCGAAATGTAGCAGATCACAGATGCAAACACATAGCGATTATGGAGCTTTGTTTTGCTCTTTCTGGAAAATGTCTGAGTTGTGTAAAGTCATAATTATGACACACACACACACACACACATTCGTGATTCAATGGTTTTGTGAGGCCCGGATAACTCCAGATAAGGAGTGAGGACCGACCAAAAGGTCCTCATTTGTCAAAAATTTCCTCACTACGTATGGTATGAAATGTTAGTGGTCCTCACAAGACTAGTCATACAAACACACACTCACATGCACACATACACACATATTCCGGTTTCACTCATTTTGTGAGGTCCGGATAAATCCACCATTGCTGATAAGTTTAGAGAAGAACTAGTGTAACATTTGAACACTAAATGTCACCCCATTTCCCACTTCAACTTCTTTAGAAACAAAGAAAAAAAATGGACTTTAAAATAACAGCAGGAGTGAGGTTTCTGAATGGGAACATTCAAAGTCCTCACCCTTGTAGTCAATTTGGTTAAAATATAGTTTTACTTTTTGTGGTATGAACTTTTCCCTCTCATTAAACACGCACAGACACACATCAACACACACAGTGAGTAAAAAGTGTGTGTATCCAAGTGAAATGAAAATACACACCAAAAAAATCATTTTGGGTGAATTTGTGAGGACCTCTTTGAATCTTTAACAGATGCATATATAGACCCTCTAGAAGCCTTTACAATGAAAAACTTGTGAGGACCGACCAAAAGGTCGTCACTTGTCAAAAATGTCCTCACTACGTATGGTATAAAATGTTAGTGGTCCCCACAAGACTAGTTATACAAACACACACACACACAGTCACATGTAACCAGCCCCAAATGCAGATGAGTCCAATAAATGAAGGAGACCCTTCCCAGTCCATTGAGGTCCGCGATGAGAATCCACTCCATCAATTATACTAAAGAGGCTCGCCTAATGACGACCACAGCTGTAATCACACTCAGCTGAAGCATTTTACACCCCTCCCTTATCCTCCCCTTTTGTTTTTCATCTATTATCATTCATCCCACGGAAGGAGGGGAAAAAAAAAAAAGAATCTCAAGCATTTTTTTTGTTTGTCGTTGTTGGTGAACGGGCGCGTTATTCAAAACAATGTCGGTCCTTTTTCAACTGCTTCAAGAAATGTTAACATTTTTTTTTAAATCAAAGATGCAATTAAACATTTTGAAGATGTTTGTTTTTTTGCCTCTAATTCTTAATCTGCCCTATCTTTTTTTTTCTACAGCACATAATATTCCTTAAAATTGTCATCTGAAATCTGCCCGGAAAATGTTACATTGTCATGGATAAAAAAAATTAAAAATCTAATTGAGATTTTGCACCGTCACTGAGGGAAGTCGTAAACTCAAAAGTAGCCCGAAAAAATAAATGAATAAAGAAATAAATAAATACATAATAAATAATAAAGACAAATAATACATAAAGAAATATATTTGGTATCTATTAGCTATCTGGCTAGCTATATATTTGTTATCTATTAGCTAGCTGGCTAGCAAACTTTCTATCTATTTGAATTATTCCGGGTTGAGTGAACGCTGGCGCATGTGGCTGCCGCTGCTCACCCACAGAAAAACCTATCCTGTGACCGTAAAGTGACTTTGAGAGTTTTTAAAGGCGCTTGTAAATAAAATGTATTATTATTATTATTATTATTATTATTATTATTATTATTATTATTATATAGCTATCTAGCTGGCTGGCTAGCTATCTAGCTACTAGCTATCTATTGGCTAGCAAGCTAGCTTTCTATCCATTTGAGTTACTTCTGGGTTGAGTGAACGCTGGCGCGTGTGGCTGCCGCTGCTCACCCACAGAAAAACTTGTCCTGTGACTGTAAAGTGACCTTGAGAGTTTTGAAAGGTGCTTAGAAATCAAATGTATTTTATTATTATTAATATTATTATATAAATAATAAATACAAAAGAATGATGAATAAATAAATAAATAAA
Organism: Hippocampus bargibanti; assembly: GCF_051943395.1. Taxonomy (NCBI): domain Eukaryota; kingdom Metazoa; phylum Chordata; class Actinopteri; order Syngnathiformes; family Syngnathidae; genus Hippocampus; species Hippocampus bargibanti. Next base: position 3,657,144 of record NC_142752.1, read on the forward strand.
TAGAAATAAAGAAATAAATTATAAATAAATAAATAAAAATAATACATAATAAATAATAATAAAAAATAAATAAATGTGTAGACATTATTTAATTTGTTTTTCTATTTTAGTTATGATACCAAAACTAAAAAAGGTTTGAACCACTTTTGTTTCATCCTCACTATTTGGATTTTTTTTTAACTGTCGGGATTTAAAAATAATAATAATAAAGAAATACAGTAAAGTCTCGTTATATCGATATTCAAGGGAGTCCGAAAAAATATCGATATAACCGGGACTATCGATATATCCGACCCTGTTTGCATGTAATTTTCTCCGTGCGTGCATAGAAATAGTATCGATATAACCGGGACTATCGATATATCCGATATCGATATAACGAGACTTTACTGTATATAATAAAGAAAAAAAATATAGATAAACAAATAAATAAATACATAAATAAATGAGTAGAAATGCTTTCAGTCACAAATTGTATTTATTGTCCCCAAACACGGACATGGTCCTAAGGTCTGAACCACTTTTGTTTCATTCTCCCAAAATGCAATGTTTTTAACTGTCAAGGTTTTTGACCTTGCTTTGAAAGAGTGATAATGAGTGAATTTGGAGGGTAGCTGACTTTTTCCCCCCCCCTTTCTTTTTTTGAATTTCAGCGTTCGGCTTAAAAGGAAGAAAAAAATACTATTATTTTTTTCGCCCCCAAATGGATTGATCTTGCAGTTCAAAGACATTCCCAAGCAGGATCACCTTGAGGAGGTTGGCTTGAGGCAAAAAATGAAAAGCCACTAAATCTGTTTTTTTTTTTTTTTTTAAAGACTGGTTGAAAGGCCTAACCGACCGCTGAGCACGACCGCCGTCGCCCAGCAAGACTCCTGCGCACATTTTGAAGTATCGCCATTGAAGATGCTTGTGGAGTTTGGGCTAAACGTAGGTAATAAAACTGCCCCAGGGGTGGGGGCCGGGGGGACTCATTTGAGATTAGTTTCCTCCCCGAGGGCAAATGTCATCATTTCGGTCATTAGGAAGGTGAACGGACCGGCCAAGCGGAAGCAAACGAGTGAGACTGTGCGATAGGAAGATTTACATACTTAGGCTTACGCTTGCAATACTGAGTAAATACTGCTTGGCAAACGAGAGGCTTTTTTTTTGGGGGGGGGGGGGGTGTTTGTTGTTGTTTTTTGTTTTAACTACAAACTGCATAGTTAGCAAAAATATTCACGAGGTGTGTGGCTTTTTTTGGGGGGTATGGTTGTTTTTTTAAATACAAACTGTATGTATAGTGAGAAAAATGTCTATAAAATGTAGGCTTTTTGTGGGAGTATTTTTTTTTAATACAAACTTTATAGTTCGCAAAAATATTCACAAAATGTAGTTTTTTTTTTAATTGGTGGGGCTTGTATGGTTGATGTTTTTTTTTTAAATACAAACTATAGTTAGCAAAAATATTCACAAAACAGTTTTTTTATTGGGGGGCTTATATGGTTGTTTTTTTTTAAATACAAATTGCATAGTTAGCAAACATACTCACAAAACAGTTGTTTTTTATTAGGGGGCTTATATGGTTGTTTTTTTTAAATACAAACTGTATAGTCAGAAAAAATATGTATAAAATGTAGGCTTTTTGCGGGGGTATTTTTTTGAATCCAAACTTTATAGTTCGCAAAAATATTCACAAAATGTCGTTTTTTTTATTGGTGGGGCTCATATGATGTTTAAAAAAAAATACAAACTGTATAGTGAGAAAAATATGTATAAAATGTAGGCTTTTTGCGGGAGTATTTTTTTTTAAATACAAACTTTATAGTTCGCAAAAATATTCACAAAATGTAGTTTTTTTTAATTGGTGGGGCTTGTATGGTTGATGTTTTTTTTTTTTTAATACAAACTATAGTTAGCAAAAATATTCACAAAACAGTTTTTTTATTGGGGGGCTTATATGGTTGTTTTTTTTAAAATACAAACTGTATAGTGAGAAAAATATGTATAAAATGTAGGCTTTTTGCGGGAGTATTTTTTTTTTAATACAAACTTTATAGTTCGCAAAAATATTCACAAAATGTCGTTTTTTTTATTGGTGGGGCTCATATGATGTTTAAAAAAAAATACAAACTGTATAGTGAGAAAAATATGTATAAAATGTAGGCTTTTTGCGGGAGTATTTTTTTTTTTTAATACAAACTTTATAGTTCGCAAAAATATTCACAAAATGTAGTTTTTTTTAATTGGTGGGGCTTGTATGGTTGATGTTTTTTTTTTTAATACAAACTATAGTTAGCAAAAATATTCACAAAACAGTTTTTTTATTGGGGGGCTTATATGGTTGTTTTTTTTAAATACAAACTGTATAGTGAGAAAAATGTCTATAAAATGTAGGCTTTTTTGCGGGGGTATTTTTTTGAATACAGACTTTATAGTTCGCAGAAATATTCACAAAATGTAGTTTTTTTTATTGGTGGGGCTCATATGATGTTTAAAAAAAAATACAAACTGTATAGTGAGAAAAAATATTTATAAAATGTAGGCTTTTTGCGGGGGTATTTTTTTGAATCCAAACTTTATAGTTCGCAAAAATATTCACAAAATGTCGTTTTTTTTAATTGGTGGGGCTTGTATGATGTTTTTTTTAAATACAAACTGTATAGTGAGAAAAAATATTTATAAAATGTAGGCTTTTTCGGGAGTATTTTTTTTTTTAATACAAACTTTATAGTTCGCAAAAATATTCACAAAATATAGTTTTTTTTAATTGGTGGGGCTTGTATGGTTGATGTTTTTTTTTTAATACAAACTATAGTTAGCAAAAATATTCACAAAACAGTTTTTTTATTGGAGGGCTTATATGGTTGTTTTTTTTTAAATACAAACTGTATAGTGAGAAAAATGTCTATAAAATGTAGGCTTTTTGCGGGGGTATTTTTTTGAATACAGACTTTATAGTTCGCAGAAATATTCACAAAATGTAGTTTTTTTTATTGGTGGGGCTCATATGATGTTTAAAAAAAAATACAAACTGTATAGTGAGAAAAAATATTTATAAAATGTAGGCTTTTTGCGGGGGTATTTTTTTGAATCCAAACTTTATAGTTCGCAAAAATATTCACAAAATGTCGTTTTTTTTAATTGGTGGGGCTTGTATGATGTTTTTTTTAAATACAAACTGTATAGTGAGAAAAAATATTTATAAAATGTAGGCTTTTTCGGGAGTATTTTTTTTTTTAATACAAACTTTATAGTTCGCAAAAATATTCACAAAATATAGTTTTTTTTAATTGGTGGGGCTTGTATGGTTGATGTTTTTTTTTTAATACAAACTATAGTTAGCAAAAATATTCACAAAATGTAGTTTTTTTAAGGGGGTGTACATGTTTTGTTATTTATTACAATGTGCGGGCGTATGTTTTTTTTTAATTACAAAGTGCATGGTTAGCAAAAATATTCACAAGGTGTACACTTTTCTTTTAGGGGGGGGGATTATGGTTGTTTATGTTTTTTTTTTATTATTTTTTTTTTACTAACTGCAAAGTTAGCAAAAAAAAATATTCACAAGGTGTATATATGAGTGAAAGACTATGTTAAAAGTAGACCTCCCCAGTGATAAATGAAGCCCGGACACAAAACCCATACTAATGCATGAACCGGCACTCAAGTATGACCTCTTGCCACAGAGAAGCACAGTTCTCAAGTACAGCCAACCTGCTTGGTCCTTCATCTATCAATGGGAGAACATCCCCAAGCACCCACCATCTTCTATTTCTTCACACTCACACCCAGAATCCTGCGATCCTCCTGATAGAATCTGCCCTTTTTGGTGGGCCTGTGGGGGTGTGAATGGGGTGCGCGGAGTTAGTGTCTGTAGAGGTGAGACTCAAGGACCCTTCAGACATCTACTGAGAAAGAGTAAACGGGTGGGAAAATTATGGGCTAGAAGCGGAGAAGTTCTCCAAGTAAAAAGACGCTAAAGTAGAGCCACCGAGGGTGACGGTCGCGGTTAGCGTGTGAAGCGTCGTCATTCTCTGTTATGCTAATCGCGCCGGCAGCGTGGCTTTGTTATGTCGGACGGCTGTCTGGCTGTGTCGCACCTCCTTTTTCTTTGATGAGAGGGTAGGGCGGTAAACAGAGCTGTAGACTAAAAGGATTTCGTTTGGATAGCTAGCACATGGATAGCATTAGCATGCGTCTGTGTAAGCTCTCAGTCGTACAGGAGTGGTCCATCGATGAGAAGGTTTCTTCAATCGTTATCTGTACTTCTTTGAAGGTGTCAGACGTTTCGCTTCTTATCCAAGAAGCTTCATCAGCAAACTAAAGTCTTACTGGTAGTTTCAGCCCTATATATATCCCTACTGTCCAGATGTGGTTGTGCCAGACTCTGCTATGATTGGTCCCTGCTCTCAGGTTGGGGGGGGGGGAGCAGAGGACTATTGCCTGCGGCTACACTGATTGGTTCTATTGTCCTGCCTGAGTATCGGGTCTACGACTGGCCTGATTGCCCCATTTGCCCTGCTATCACCTCATTAGCATAACTAAGCCTATGTTGCCTAAGAAGTCTGTTGACAATCCAAACTGAACCTCACCCCACCATGGCAATTTAGTGAAGGGTTTTTTCTGTTTTATGAAAATCGCTTCTTTTACTCCCGTTTCAAACCATTTATTTTCTTTCGCTAAGATTTTAACCTCATTGTCGTCAAATGAGGTCTCATTGTGAAGAGGTGTTGGGGAACAGGGGTAGTGGGGTGGGGTGGGGGGGCTCTTATGTGTTTATCCACAGTAATCAGGAGTCTGTGAAGCAAGAGAAGAGGTTTTTTGGCAATGCGAAAGCCTGCCACGGTTGCCTGGAACAAAGAGTAACGTGCCAGCTTTGGCGCCAGTGACACTTTTCCAAGCAGCAACCTTTCAGATTCAGTTTCACTTTGTCGGACGTTGACGTCCAGCAACGACGAGGAGAACATCTGCAAGGTTCAACGACAAGCCTTCGCCATCTGCCTTGGAGGACGACCAATAATCTTGACACACTTGAGCAATCCCACAATCCCTTGCGCCACAAGCGTTTCAGGCACCCTATTCAAAGTCTTCCTGGCGCCCCTTGATTCTCTATGTGCGATTTCTCTCCTCAATTAAGTCATTAATTCCTTTCTTTGCTCTCTTTTTTTAATGACTGCCGAGGCACAAACAAACCTTGGTTGATGCCTTTTGAGGCCTGTGATTGGGTATAATTGCTGGTCGAGGCATCAATATGGGAGTGGGAGGGAGTTGGGTGGGGGGGTTGCACAAGACAGAGAATTGCAGGGGAGGCAGAATCCGTATTCCGATAACTTTGTATTTTAAATGCTCTGCAAAGCGTTTTCGTGGCGGATTTAGCGCTTGTAAGAGCGCTGTATAAATAAAGCTGTATCGTACACGGTGACCCAAAATGATGCATACCAATGAAAATTTCAATTGTGGCGTTGATTAAAAAGCTATAAAAAGTGTGTAAAAGTGATTGACATTGCCAGACAAGTACAGGTTTGCTTGCAACGAAATGGTGGACATTTGGAACACATCTTGGGAAAGCCATACATTGACTAAAAATTGACAGAAATAGCTGAAACTCAGGTGAATGGTCTTCTATGAACTGAATAATGTGTGGTTGTAATTTGAAATAAATAGCTTTTTAATCAAAGCCACAATTGACATTTTCATGGGTATGCATCTTTTTGGGTCACCCTGTATTGTATTGTATTGTATTGTATTGTATTCCTGCGGCTTCTATTCTAATCGCCTTATAACAAGGTGTGCCCTATATACAAAAACTCATTTCAAACGGGCCATTCACCTTTTAATGCATTTCACTTATAAGCACCTTTCAAAACTCTCAAGGTCGTCACTTTACAGTCACAGAATAAGTTTTTCTGTGGGTGAGCAGTGGCAGCCATATGCGCCAGCGTTCACTCAACCTGGAATAACTCAAATACAGTAGATAGAAAGTTAGCTAGCTGGCAAATAGATAACTGCTAGCTAGCTAGCTAGCAAGATGGAGAGATAGATGGATAGATAGCAAATAGTTAGATAGCCAACTAGATAGCTAGTTAGCAAATAGATAACAAATAGATATGTAGCAAGGTAGCCAGCTAGATAGCGAGGTAGATAGCGAGATTAGCTAGCTAATAAATAACTAATAAATAGCCAGCTAGAGAGTTAGCCAGCCATATTATGTTCTAGAAATCTAGACTATTCTTATTTGATTGTGTGTGAACCAGATCTTACCGCTGAGTTTTGGATTTTCTGTCTTATCTGCACCAATAAACGGACATGTCGTATACCGTACGTCACTACGTCGTAGAACTAGTACCAAATCCTCACGTTGTGTTCGCTAAATTCTTCTTCCTCATTCTTTATCGCTGGCACATCGCACACAAAAGCCATATATTGGCCGAAACATCAAGAAACGGCGCCATGGCCCATTCCCGAGAAAGGAGTCCAAACATTCCACCCTATAATCAGGCTGATTGTGCATTATGCGGCCATCTGCAAAACGTGCGTTGTGAGGACGTCCGAGCTGAGGGAATTAGATAGTCTTTAATAACACATTTTAGGGATAAATGCTTCATTTTTTTTTTTTAAATAGACACAGATTGCTCCATTTGTCGATATGGAGATGTCCAAATGTGGCGAGAGGAACAGTGGACAGCTATAGAGAAAATCTCCAGATTAGAGATTAGCCCTGCTAGCAGATTTAAAAAGGGGGTGTCTGGTGCGACGCCAGGCTGCTCAGGCATCTATCAGGCTTCTGGTGGCCGAGGCTTGCCAATGACCAATTCTAAGTAGATCACTCAAGCCTTACTGGATGCGGCGGGTTATCGCCGTTATCTCCCGAAGGCTTTTTGCCTGCCTTTTACTCCCTTCCAGTTGTCTCCCGCTGACTTTTGAATTCAAAATGTGGACTAAGGACTTCCTGGATGGAGGTCCCGGTCAAAGATAGAATCAACTTTAAAATTATTCTTTATACACTTAAATGACAACCGACACCATTTTTTTGTTTCCTAAATGACATCAGAAAAAACGTTTTCTAGCATCTAAAATAACCAAAACACACAGGCTGATATTTTTAGTCCAATGCAAAACACCAATAAAAATGACTTAAAGTGTCCCAAAACTACTTCTAAATGACCCCGGAAATTGCGAGTTTCAGAAGGTCCCGCCCCCTTGTTCGTGACGTCACACCAGGACGTCTTCACCTTGCTGTAGAATCAAAACAATGGCTTCAGATTCGGAGAAGATGCTTTCGTGTTACTCATCCAGTTATGAATATGATTCAAATACAGTAAAGTCTCGTTATATCGATATTCAAGGGAGTCCGAAAAAATATCGATATAACCGGGACTATCGATATATCCGATATCGATATAACGAGACTTTACTGTAGTTCTGAAGAGGAAAGCTTAAATGTTTGCAATCGATTAAAGAAGTATTTGCGTATCAATTCGAGCCATCGGGACTCCAATGATGTAGCGTCCCAGAAAATGCACAAGATGGCGCCCGAGCTCCGTTGGAAATGGGCTGATTTGTCTGCTGGGAATTTGTGTCAACTAGAATCAAATAGTAGTCTTGGTGCAACACACAACGATTCACCATCGCGTTATTTCTGTGTTTTCCTTCTAATTTCGCCATCAACACAAATTTTCAGACCAAACAAAGTACCCAAAATGCATTGTGTGTCGCTTTCTCGGTCAGGGGCGTTCCTTCAGTGACGTCATGTGAGGACTCGTCACCAACTCAAAAACAAGACTTCCTGAATATTCAGCGCGAGTCTTAACACGTAAAATATAGCTATATGCCGTGGAATCTTTGTAAAATACGTTCAGTGGAAGTCATTTCAAGTGATTTTACAAATTATGGACACAACTTGTCCGGAGGTGTCGGTTGTCCTTTAAAATTCTTCTTCAGACATTTAAAGCTATCCATAATCTAGCCCCCCCCCCCCCCCTTACCTATCTGACCTTCTTCAAATTGCTATTCCCTCTCGTTGCCTCAGATCCTCTTCCACCCTCCACCTCTGTATGTCCCCCCCCCCTGCCCATCTCAGCACAATGGGGGACAGGGCTTTCAGCTGCTCTGCCCCCAAACTCTGGACCTCACTTCCTCCCAACATTCGTAACATCGATTCTCTTCCCACCTCCACCTCAAAAGCCACCTATTTAAAATCGCATTTTCTGTGTAGTTTCTATTTTTAACTGTATTTTATTTATTGTATTCTATTTGTGATTGTATTTTATTGATTATAGTACCGATGCTTGTCTGTGACTGTAAAGTGTCCTTGAGAGCTTTGAAAGGCGCTTAAAATGAAATGTATTATTATTATTATTATTAGTATTAAAAAAAAAACGCCAAATTTGTCAAGGCTAGCTGCGATCTTTGAGCGGTTGTAAGCAGTTTTCTCAGTCATCGTTAATGCCCATTTGAACATGAGTGTAAGTAATCTGCTGTAATCGGCAAGTTCTCCCAAACACGTACGCAACGTGTCAAAAATAACGGTGAAAATCCCTACGCAACACAGTTGGGGGCCGGAAAAAAAATAAAAATCTGCGATCGGCGTCAACTTCTCGGCCATTTGGATGTTTTTAATCAGGTTTGTAATATGTTTAACAGACATTTGGGGCATCTGTTGACTTGCTAAAGCTCATAAGCATACGAGCTTATTGTCAACAGCTGGGCACTCTCGGGCGTCTGTGTTTCAAACACTTTTTTTTGTTTTTTTGTTTAAAAAATAATAATTCATAAAATATGGTGAGTCAAATTAGTTATGAATAGTAATAATGTTCGACAACATATTTTATTTATTTTTGGATTGATAATAACAATAATAAAATAATCCATTTCATTTATAAGCGCCTTTCAAAACTCTCAAGGTCACTTTACAGTCACAGGATAAGCTTTACTGTGAGTGAGCAGCGGCAGACACACGCGCCAGCGTTCACTCAATCCGAAAGTAACTGAAATAGATAGAAAGCTACTAGCGAATAGATAGATAGATAGATAGATAGATAGATAGATAGATAGATAGATAGATAGATAGATAGATAGATAGATAGATAGATAGATAGATAGATAGATAGATAGATAGATAGATAGATAGATAGATAGATAGATAGATAGCCAGCTAGTGAGCAAATAGAGAGCTGGCTAGCTAGCTAGCTAGATGGCTAGCTAGCTAGATAGCAAATATAGAGCTAGCCAGCTAGATAGCAAATAAGAGAGCTTATGTTTATCTAATTATTATTATTGTGTGATATATACCAGTATGAGTGTTTACTGAGCAATCGCTGATATGAACTTACAAATTTATAACAAAAAATACAATAAAATAAAAGTACATATATCTGCAAACACACGATGGCGCGATGCTAATGGGAATACGATACAAAATGGCTTCCTTTTTAACTCATTCACTGCCATTCCCGAATTTATTTGGGAATTGAAAAGAATGACGTGAAGCGCCGTTTCCGAATTTGATCCGGTTTTGGTTTTTCTTGCTAAAGGGTGCCGATAAAGCACTGGTCACACATCTGGCAATGTTTTTTTACCTTCCACGAGGGGGCAGCAGCTTCAGCTGTTGGTAAAGCGCTATATAAATATGTATTATTATTATTATTATTATTAGTAGTAGTAGTAGTAGTAGTAGTAGTAGTAGTCGTAGTTGTAATAGTAGTAGTAGTACTTGTAGTAGTGGTAGTAGTAGTATTAGCTATTTGCTATATATTGGCTTGCTAGTGAGCTTTCTATCTATTTGTCTTACTATTCTATTTGAGTTACTTCTGGGTTGAGTGAACGCTGGCGCTTGTGGCTGCCGCTGCTCACCCACAGAAAAACTCATCCTGTGACTGTAAAGTGACCTTGAGAGTTTTGAAAGGCGCTTATAAATGAAATTATTATTATTATTAATAATATGTATGTATTGTACTGTATTTTGTCCAACCGCCCCCATTTCAAGCTCAGATAACTCCAGACCTATATAACTTAGGAATTAACACTTTTTTTTTCGAATTTAAGAAGAAAATATAAGGTTTCTTTTGCTGAATTGAATGTTTATGTAGTCCGAAAACTCCATATTCTGTGGGTCCTGGAATTTGACTGAAAATGACAAAAACCCTGGCACTGGAGTGGACACATTTTTGCACATCATCTGGCAGTGAATGAGTTAAAGAGCTTTTTTAAACACTGCAACTTTAACAAAACGCTTGACAGAATATTTAAAATACAAAATGCTATTTTTTTTTTTAAAGTTTTCATTTCCAAAATAAATCAATCAATCTGAATATGGATCATGTCCATCTGCCTGCCACGGGTACTCGTGCCACTTGGCTTTATTTTTTCCCCCTCATCAACCATCACAAAAGACCCCCTCGATCCAATCACGGGATTCCAAGCCGGGCCAAGACCGCAACAACAGGAGCCAAGGAAGAAAGCGGCAGACTCAACAGCTCATTCTCTCAAGAAATTAACTGTGCGAAACAGTGCGGAAGGGATGACCACCTCCTCCAGAAAGTCCAAAATTGAACCAGATACTGTCCCACATTGTGCGTAATAAAATACAGCGCACATTCCCTCTCGCATACGCACACCTCGTGCCGGCGTTAATTGCGTGAGAGCAGGTCATCAACGGCAGTGCATTAGAATAATGGAAATAGATGGAGGAGACCTTACGGAGGGCATCCACACTGTTTGTGTATGGCCCCACAATTATGTCATTATCGCCAATGGCAAATTGCCGCTGTGCATTTTGTGTAGGTTTGCGTGACACCGTGGCAAACTTGAACTCGACGTCTTAAGTTGGATTTTAGTGCCTTCAAATATTTATTTGTTTTCATTTTTGATAGAATTGTATTACAGCAATCTAGCTCAGATGGCACAGAGACATCTCGGTGTATGTGTGTTTAAGTGATGATCTGAAAAGTGGTCCCCAGAAAACTATGAAAACGCCTATGTGTGTGTGTGCGTATGTATGTACATATATAAATGTAAATGTGTATGCGTGCGTCTAGGTGTATGTGTGTTTAAGTGATGATCTGAAAAGTGGTCCCTAGAAAACTAGGAAAACGTGTATGTGTGTGTGTGTGTGTGTGTGTGTGTGTGTAGTAAATGTAGCTCATTGCTAATTAACAAATGCCAAAAATCACAGTGAGTTAATTAATTGTTTTACAATGGGATTTGAGTACATAAGGGATAAAAAAGGTCCATTTTGTTTCGAATTGAGACCCCGCAAGCCCATGGTCGGGAATTCCCAATTTGTCCAATCCCCATCACCATTTGACATTTGACCCCAGTGGGCTATTTGAGGATCCAGACATGGCCTTCCTCTCGCTTCCCAGTCTGCATAAAAGAAACAGACGAGGGGGGGGGGGGGGGATAGTCAAATGTCCACTTTCCTCCTTCCTATGGTGACCCCCCTCCCTTCCATATCTAAAACGGGTGAGGCCTTTTCAAAGAGTTGCAGGACCCCAACAGGGCCCGCAGACGTTAAAAAAACACTGCAAAGGGCACACGGGGAAGAACTTAGTCTTCCCCAAATGAGCATCCGGTGTATCCGTTGTACATGGCAGACACTTCCTGTATTTAAGACGGACAAGGGGAGACCACCCGCAACAAGTGTTTTTAACAGAAGAAAATTTATGGAGGATTTAATTTAGTCATATTAGACCAGAAATCATTTTTTGCCCAAAGTTTTAACCCTCAACGGGCATGGCGATCAATTTAATGGGTGTCACGTTTCAGTTTGGCACTGTAGGGCATCTCCTGCAGCTGCACCGGGGTTGTTTTAATCAGTGGCACTTAAAAGGACTCCCGGTATGACCATTCGGTGTCGGGTCATTGTTGGTTTCATCCTATCAGGTTTGTTTCATCTTGTCATGGTTTTGTTTGCTACTTTGGACAATTCTGTTCGGTGTCGGGCGATTGTTTCACCCTGGCGGGTTTGTTTTGTCATGGTTTTGTTTGCTACTTTGGACAATTCTGTTCGGTGTCGGGTCATTGTTTGTCTCACCCTGTCAGGTTTGTTTCGTCTTGTCATGGTTTTGTTTACTACTTTGGACAATTCTGTTCGGTGTCGGGTCATTGTTTGTTTCACCCTGTCAGGTTTGTTTCGTCTTGTCATGGTTTTGTTTGCTACTTTGGACAATTCTGTTCTGATGACTTTGTTGTTTGAGAATGTGTTCCTGCTGACTATTTAATATAATTTGTCAAATAATAATAATAATAACAATAATAATAAAATAAAAATAATAAAATAATAATAATAATAAAAAAACAATAATAAAAAATAATAATAAAAATACATAATAATAATAATACATTTCATTTATAAGCGCCTTTCAAAACTCTCAAGGACACTTTACAGTCACAAGATATTTATACAGTCACAAGATACACCTTATTCCTCCCTGCTGCCTGCATTTTTGGGGTCGACTACCACCCACCTTGCAAATTGTGACAATTGTCGTTGGCGAAAAAGTTTAAATCAAGAAAATTGACGTGTCTTGTGACAAATGGTGCCATCAGAGTTTACGTGGGACTCACAGTATATTTGTTGCCGATCCATCAAACACTCCTTTGCCCTCGTACCGTTTCGTCCGGCATCCTGGCGTGATGTGTCTCCACCTACCAAAATAAAATAAAAAAAATACAAATAAATAAATAAACAGACATTTGGCGTAACTTACTGTTCATCAACAGAAGAAACACGGACATATTCAAAGCACTTTGAAAAGCGAAATCTAGCACAGTACTTAATTTAATGGAGGCTGCCGGGGTGTAAATTAAAAATAGAAGTAGCGCATCGCACGGACAACAAGAGGCCATTGAAAAGCATCAGTGGAGTCTTCAGAGTTAGCGGCGGTGTCACGAATGTTGGACAACAAGCATTTATCTCACCGGCAGGCTCCATTGTGCGGGGAAAAAGGTGTGAGGTCTTTTATTTTTCTGTGAAACCTCTTAGCGGGCCATAATCAGCGGTGATAATGCGTCTCATTCTATGCTAATGTGTGTGTTTTATAGCAATCAGGCGACAGGTGACGATAGGCGCGCGGCACGAGAGATGTCGGCGTACGCCCAAGTGTGGACGCAAGGCACCATTAGTGACTTCCCAGGTCCTCTTCAGGAACACAATGGGCGGCAAAATTGCTTTAATGGGTAAAAAAGGGCTAATATGAGACGTGCGCGCGCGCCGCCTTAGCGAATCACTCAAGCCGTCGAGAGGGAGAATATGATCACTTACACTTGAAAAAATAGACACGGAGAAGAGCAAAATAGACACAGTGAGAAGCAGCTCTCCTTCCACTTTACTTCCTCCCACTAGAGACAGTAGTTTTCCAAAACACTAGCATGTCAGCGCACAATACGCCCCCAACGTCCTTAAACACACCGGGCTCATTTGGAACAATTACAAAACAGCGTAAAGTGACAACAACAACAACAAAAAACTTTCACAATTTGTACAATTTCATTGTAGAGTTCACCAAGAAAAATCCAAGATGGCACCTGAGTAATAATAACACAGTGATACTTTGGCTTACGAACTCAATTGGTTCCCAGACAGAGCGTGTAAGGCGAAAAGTGTGTATCCCAAAAAATTATTTTTCCATAGGAAACCATTAAAATGACAATAATCCGTTCCCAGGTCCCCGTAAAACATAATTTTCTACTTTCTAATTTTCTTTGACTTAAAAGTACACAAAATGTACCTTATTTTATGTATAATAAATGTGCTATGGTATTGTAATTAAAGAAATAAACTGCACTGTATAATAAAGTCATTTTATTTACCTTTGTGATGGTCGTTGATGGCTTCATGGAATGGAGTGGCCGGTTTCATCACCCTGAATTTTATTTTTCTACTTCTTCCTTTCCTTTTCTCTTACTTTCATCACTTTGCTGCTGTAAAATGCAAATGTTCTCCACTGCAATCCTAATGAAGGCTAATCCAATCCAATAAAGGCTAATCCAACTCGCTTTTTTTTCCAGTCAAAAAGGAAAAGATTTACCTAGCTACCCAGCTATCTAGCTGGCTTCTCGCTAGCTAGCTATTTGCTACCTAGCTCCCTAGCCGGCTATCTAGCTAGCTATGTATTAGCTATATAGCTATCTAGCTTTCTATTTATTTGAGTTACTTCCGGGTTGAGTGAACGCTTGCGCGTGTGGCTGCCGCTGCTCACCCACAGAAAAACCTATCCTGTGACTGTAAAGTGACCTTCAGAGTTTTGAAAGGCACTTATAAATGAAATGGATTATTATTATTACTCATAGAAAGCTAACTAGCCAGCTAATAGATAGCTAATAGCTAGCTTTCTAGCCAGACAAATATCTGATAGATAGCTCGCTAGATAGCTAGCGACCCAGCTAAATAGCTAATAATAATAATAATAATAAATAAATAAATGAATTAATAAATGTCTTTTATTAGGCAGCCATATTTTTTTGTTGTTTTTGTGTCTTTTGTTTAGGTTTATTTTTTTTTTGCTCTTGTTTTGACTTGAAGATAGTTTGGCTGCCTTTACAGCAACTCCTGTAATTTGTTTTTCTACTTCTTCCCTTCCTTTTCTCTTACTTTCATCACTTTGCTGCTGTGAAATGTAAATGTTCTCCATTGCAAGCCTCATAAAAGCTAATCCAATCTCATAAAGGCTAATCCAACTCTCTTTTTTTCCACAAGTACTGCTTTAGAGTGCCTCGTAGTTGGCAGTGAGTGCGCCAAAGGGTTCTTTCCGTTAATTTTTTTGGTGGCGAGTCACGTTCAGAAGCCATCTTTACTTTTAAAACGTCATGTTGTCTCCTCTGTCAAACAACACGCGTCGCTAGCTAGCTTTTAAACACCCTCCTCCCGTTCCCTCCCGTAGAAGCCTGCAGCATCTGTTTGACCGCAGGCCATGCCACAAGGTGGCGGGACTGCGACGATCCTTGGCGCTCCGTCAAGATCCCCCCCCCCCCCCCCCCAGATCCCCCTTCCCCATATCACCATCTATCTATCGCTACTTTGTCAGTGAGGCATCGTCACCAACATGGTCGCTTCTGTCGAATGACTGTCAAAATGTATGAGACATCAACTAGTCGGCTTTCTTCTGAAGCTCCCATTTTTGCACCCCACCCCCTCCCAAAACCTCGAGGGAGACGATGTCGTCTGGCTTAGTCGTGTGTGTGTGTGTGTGTGTGTGTGTGTGTGTGTGTGTGTGTGTGTGTGTCGGGCGCCTCCAAGGAACAGACAGATTAGAGATTGGCTTCCTTGCTCCCAGCGCGACATTCCCGGGTAGGTCTCCTAAACAGGCGTCACATTTTCCTCCGGGTGCCCGGCGGCAAAGCCACCATAACCCCAAATCAACACCCCCCCCCCCCCCGCTCCCCCCCACCTCACGACCCCTTAAAAAAAGTCTGCCGGTCTCTTGTTCACCTTCTACATTGTTATTTGTACTCGTGGAAGCTCCAAGGTCGCTCTTGATTGGTGGTTTAAATTTGGAATTTGACATTTTTCTAATCACAAAAATATTTTTTTTTTTCAGTGTTTTTGGTGAATGCGATCAATATTCTCCAATTGATTACTAAAGAATAACAAGCACCAAAAACATGGGTTGTTTTCCTTGAGATTTTCTTCAAAGGTTACACAAAATGCTCAAAACCATCTGACCTTCTTCAAATGTTTTTTGAAGAAGGTTTGTACGGCATACTGTACAATTTTTTTTGTTCCAACCGTATAAACTGTATATTCTATGCTTAAATATACACATATTTTTTGGTCACTTGCATTTCACAATGCACAAAGTACTTTGTAATCCATCTGCAATGCATTCATGATTTTACTAGGCAGCCATAACAGAAATTTACCCGCGAAAAAAGCCAAAGCTAATCAGCTAATGCTGATTTTAAAGCTTTCACTTAGCCTTGAGGTGTTTATTTGTTGGGGCAAACAGCCGCTAAGGCCTCATCCACCAAAGACCCGCTGAGAAGACCACAAAGGCCCAAAAGGGGGAAACCTTATAGGACGGTGGTTCGTGGGGGGGTCGGCGCCTAACAAGCGTGAGCCGCAGAAGGTACGCGCAGCCGAGCGTGAGCAAAGCGTTAAGACAGCGTGGCTCCGCAGAGACAAGCGCCCGGGCTAATGCGGCGTTAGCGAGCCGCTAACGGCGTGCCTGCGTGCCGCCGGGGCGTCGCCCTTCCACACAGATCACGACGGCCAACGGCGCAACGAAAGGACACACTTCAGGTCTCGGAGGGGGGGATTCGCCGTGACACGTCTTTCGGGACACCGGTTGGGGTTCCTTTAGCATCTGAGCCTCTCGTTTGGTGACTCACGCGGCGAAACGAGGGGGGTTGGAAATTGGATGTGGCGGGGAAGGTGAGGTAGAACAACGCTGGGAGGAGAAACAATAACGGTTGAGGTGAACGGGGGCGGGAGCAGAAGGGGCCTTTCAAGGAACAAGGCACTTTGGGTAATTCGTTTTGAAGTTCAGTTTATGGGATATTAAGTCGCGCGACTGTACTGCTGTCTTCGTCAATGAACATATCGCAAAAATCGGCCCAAAATCCTAGTTGGCATTTCATGAAAAATTTCCCCAGAAGGTAGAAGGGGAAAAAAAAATCGTGCGAGACTACAGGGAGGTGAAAATTCAAGATCATGGAACACACACTAGTACAGTGAGACCTCAACTTACAAACACCTCAACTTACAAACTTTTTGTCTTACAAATGTCAAATTTAAACCTTATAATAAGCACTATTTTCATAATACACACCCACCACGGCTGGCGGAGTGATCTTCGGCGGACGCACACGACCGAACAACACCAGAGGTTAAGTTACCAACCGTCCTTATGGAAGGTGACTCTCCTTCCAAAAGCCATCAACGACCATCAAAAAGGTAAATAAAACTTTATTTTACAGCACAGTTTATTTATTTAATTACAGTCGTCATGTAATGCGCCTCTCTTTCCAAACAGCAATTCCCTTTGACCTTCGACCTCCAACGCCAAGTGACTTTATGATACAATGCAGTGTATTTTTTTCATTACAATACAATAGCACATTTATTATACATAGAATACGGTATGTTGGGTGTAGTTTTAAGGCTTATTTAGTTGAAAAGTATATTTTATGGAAACCCGGGAACGGATTATTCCCATTTTAATGGTTTCCTATGGGAATTATTTTTTTTGAGATACACACTTTTCGCCTTACACACTCTGTCTGGGAACCAATTAAGTTCGTAAGTTGAGGTCTCACTGTACTTAAATGCATGGAACCCAATTGTTGGAAACCCTCCCGCCCCCCTCCGAGATAAAAAATTGCCAATAGATTCAAGATCCACAGGGGAACCACCTAACGCACATTTTATCCTCATTAAATATCATCATATGTGTAAAAAAAAAAAAAAATCATCATCGCATACCTTAACTTTTGACGAAAGTTCCAAGGCCGGATGCTCCGGACTGTGAGGCACATGTACAATCCACATGCGACACCGTGTCGCCCAGGTATGCCCTGATTGGACAGAAAGCAGAGGATCATGTTTTGGTCATCACAGTAATAATATTAATACTAATACATTTCATTTATAAGCACCTTTCAAAACTCTCAAGGACACTTAGTTAATTAATCAGTTCATTAATTAAGTATTTAACTTATTGATAAATATATACATATGTAACTAAATTAATAAATAATAAATACACAAATAAATAAATATGTAAATAAACACAACAAAATTAATAACAAATATATACAAATAAATACAGAAATAAATAGGCAAATAAACATGTAACCAAATAAGTAAATGCTACATAAATATATACACAAATATGTAAATAAACACATAACCACATAAATAAATAACCAAATAAATACACAAATAACTAAATAAATATGTAAATAAACACGTAACCAAATAAGTAAATAACTACATAAATAAATGCACACATAAATACAAAACGATGCAAATACATAACCAAGTAAACTAAATAAACAATACACAAATAATTAACTAAATATAAAATATGTAAATAAACACATAAGCAAATAACTAAATAAATAAATGCACAAATAAATGAATACACAAATAAACACATAAATATGTAAATATTTCTATGTATAATAATAAAATAATAATAATCATCATCATAATAATCAGAATAATAATAATAATAATAATAATAATAATACAAAATAATCCTAATAATATATGTCCTTGAGAGCTTTGAAAGGCGCGTGAAATAACATTTATTTTTATTAATAATAAATATGTCAATAAACATAACCAAATAAATAAATAAATAAATAGATAAATAAATAAATAAATAAGCACTACAGTGCATGTCAACTACTTACCTGCACGGATCAATTGTGTTTTTGCTACCATGTGGAATGTGTGTGTGTGTGTGAGCTTAATAATGGTAAAGTCGCTAAGTTGTGCGTGTAGATAGTTGCGGGTATAATAAAGAGGCATTGTGTCTCTTCATAATGACATCATGGCTCTGACAGAAGCTGGAGAAGATGCCCGAGGATTCTCCGAGCGGAACTCTTCAGCTTGGCTCAGGAGTGTGTGTGTGTGCGTGTGTGTGTGTGTATATGTCCTCCTGGGCTTTATGAGCTCTAAAGTCAAAGCATCAAAGACAAAAAAAAACAAAAAGTTGACCACAAGCAATATGAAGCAGAGGGCAGGCCATTTGGCTACTGCCTGTGTGCGAAAGTCATGCGTGCATGTGTGTGATTAGAAGAGGAAAGTCGGGTGGGAAAAGACAACAGAGTGAGGTTGAGGGGGGGGGGGGGGGGGGGGGGGGGGGGCAAGAGAGGACAGCCGTCCAGGAAGTTGGAAGAACATACGAAGGGGTCAACTCGGCCCGCAACCTCCAGGGGAGAAATGGCTATGAGGGCTCACCATGGGAAGTGTTGCATCATGGGAGTGTCCTTGGCGTGTCCTCGACGTCTTGCCTGTGAGCAGGCAAAAAGCCTTCCCGGCGGCAAAGACACTCGTACAAACACACGCGTGGGTGGGTGGGTGGGTACCTTGGCTCACTGCGGCCTACGATTGTCCAAATAATAAAAAGTGAGCAGTAAGCTTTGGCATCGGGGTCAAAATGTTGCACTTGTAAGGGGGGGAGGAGCTGCTTCATGTAATAAAGTATTTGTTTTATACTCAAACATCATAGAATACACAGAGAAAGTCACTAAGCTTCCACAACTGTTCATGTTTTTAATAATAATAATACATTTCATTCATAAGCGCCTTTCAAAACTCTCAAGGTCACTTTACTGCAAAAGGATGAGATTTTCTCTCGGTGAGCAGCGGCAGCCACACGCGACAGCGTTCACTCAACCCGGAAGTAACTCAAATAGACAGAAAGCAAACGAATAGATAGCTAATAGCCAGCTAGCTAGGTTTATGTTCCTGTTGTTTATTACAAATAGACAGAAAGCAAACGAATAGATAGCTAATAGCCAGCTAGCTAGGTTTATGTTCCTGTTGTTTCTTATTTTGCTTTGTGTTGACTATGATGTGAAGTGCTTTGTAACAGCAGAGCAGCTGTTGTGAAAGCGCTATATAAATAAAGATGTTTTGTTTGTATTGTATTGTCGGTCTATATACACACTCATACGCAGGAAATAAAAAATGTTATCCCGTGACTGTAAAGTGTTCCTTGAGAGTTTTGAAAGGCGCTTAGAAATAAAATGTAAAACGCTAGATAATGGCTATCTATTCGCTATCTATTTGCTATCTATTAGCTATCTATTCACTAGCTATTGGCTATATATTCGCTAGCTATTAGCTAGCTAATAGCTATCCATTTGGCAGCTATTAGCTATTCGCTAGATAATAGCTATCTATACACTAGTAATTATCTATCTATTCGCGAACTAATGGCTATCTATTTGCTAGCTATCTATTCGCTAGCTAGCTTGCCATCTATTTGAGTTACTTCAGGGGTGAGTTAACGCTGGCGCGTGTGGCTGCCGCTGCTCACCCGCAGAAAAAACTTCTCCTGTGACTGTAAAGTGACCTTGAGAGTTTTGAAAGGCGCTTAGAAATCAAATGTATTATTATTATTAACAAAGTCAAAGTTAGCTTTATTCTCAAATATGCTAGTATGCATGACATACAGCACAGATGAAATTACTGTCCTCTGGGACCCAGCGTGCAAGGCACTTATATGACTTTAACAAACAATAAACACGAAAACGCCAATTTGCCGGGAGAGGGGAGCCGCCATCTTGGGAAAAAAACACTAACTTATTGCACAATGATCTAGTTACAACATGTACATGTATTTGTCACATATTTTCATGCATTTTTATACATTATGAAACATTTATGTCTGAATGTTAGGGAGGCTTGGAACGGATTAGGGCATTTGCATAGAAAATGCGTCTCAATTTACAAACTTTTTTTGTTATATATTTTTTTCAGAAGCAATTAATTTTGTACATAGAGGTACCATTTTATTCTGAATAAATACTTCATATTTGACCTGTTTCGGTCCTGTTTGTAACATTTCTCAATCTCTTTGTGCAAGTCTTCAATTTGGATTCACCTTCAGAGACCTCAAAACGTTCCCAAAGGCGGCGACAGGTGAAAAAAAACTAAACGTGCGGTGCCATCAAACACACATCAGAGAAGGACTCGGCGGACGCGGCGAATCCAGCCGAGACGTACCTCACGTCGGTGGTGGAGAACAAGATTGACAGGCGACTCCTCGGTACCGCGGGGAACCTCTCACCCTGAGCGTGCGCGGTAATGAGAGACGGGGCCTTATGACGAGCGCTAATCGCTGCAGACTCTTGACCCTGCTGCCAATGAGGTGGACGCAAGGGAAGGCAAGGCGCCCCCCCCCACCACCAATCCCGTCCACCTGCCACCATAACAACTTCCCTGACCTGTGAGTGTGTATGAATATGTCATTGCGGGTGACAGAAGCATTGAGCGAGAGGGTTCATGCTCAGTTCATGCAGTCTGATGGCTAACTGTGTAAAAATTAAATTACAGTGATACCTTGGCTTACAAACGAAATTGGTTCCCAGACAGAGTGTGTAAGGCGAAAAGTGTGTATCCCACAAATTAATTTCCCATATGAAACCATTAAAATGTGAATAATCCGTTCCCAGGTCCCCATAAAACATAATTTTCTACTTTCTAATTTTCTAAGCCTGAAAGGACAACCGACGCCTCCAGATAAGTTGTTTCCATAATTTGTAAAATCACTTCAAATGACTTCTACTGAGCATATTTTACAAAGATTCCACCGCGTATAGCTATATTTTACGTTTTAAGAATCACACTGAATATTCAGGAAGTCTTGTTTTCGAGTTGGTGACGATTCCTGACGTCACGGAGGGAAGGCCCCTGACCGAGAAAGCGACACGCAATGCATTTTGGGTACTTTGTTTGGTCTGAAAACTTTGTGTTGATGGGGAAATTAGAAGGAAAACACATAAATAACGCGATGGTGAATCGTTGTGTGTTGCACCAAGACTACGATTTGATTCTAGTTGACACAAATTCCCAGCAGACAAATCAGCCAATTTCCAACAGAGCTTTGGCGCCATCTTGTCCATTTTCTGGGACACTACATTGGAGTCCAGATGCCTCAAAATGACACGGAATGAATTATTTAATCGATTGCAAACGTTTATGCTTTCCTCTTCAGAACTATTTGAATCATATTCATAACTGGATGAGGAACAAGAAATCATCTTTTCCTAATCTGAAGCCATTGTTTCGCGACGTCACGAACAAGGGGGCGGGACCTTCTGAAACTGAAACTTTCTCAGATCATTTTGAAGACTTTTAGTTATTTTTATTGGTGTTTTGTATTTGACTAAAAATATCAGCCTGTGTGTTTTGGGTATTTTAGATGCTATAAAACGATTTTCTGAGAATCAGTTAGGAAACAAAAAACTGGTGTCGGTTGTCCTTTAAGGTCAGCTTAAAACTGATAGACAAGAAACCGACTTTAACTCATTCACCGCCAGATGATGTGCAAAAATGTGTCCACTCTCATGCTAGGGTTTTTGTCATTGTCACTCAAAATTCCATGACCCACAAAAATATTGAGTTTTAGGACTGCATAATTCTGCATTGCAGAGTTAGAAACCTTAGACTCTCTTGTTTAATCAGAAAAAAAGTTAATTACTAAGTTATATGGGTCTGGAGTTATCTGAGCTCGAAATGAGGGAAGCTATCCAATTTACAGTGCAAGACATACAAATTGGTTTATATAGCGCTTTAACAACAACTGAAACTGGAACATGGAAAAAACAGGAAATGGTGCCCCCTTATGGAAAGGAAAAAAACATTGCCAGAGGTCTGACCAGTGCTTTATTGGCATCTAAGCAAGAAAAAAATCTACGTCATATTTTCAATTCCCGATTAAATTCGTGAATGGCAGTGAATGAGTTAAATGCACTTATCTTGTATTTTCATTCACAAAATCAGCTCACTCAAAAAGATGGTTGAAGGATGTTTGTCATGTAATATCATTACGAATACACCAAAGGAAAAAAAAAAAAAAACATTAGATTAGGCCTACATGTCATGCAAGTATAAAACTGTAAGCAATACAGCATCACGTTACTCACGTGTGTTTATTGTTTGCATCGCGGTCGAGTCGCTGTCACGTGCACACAGGAGGAAATCAAACATTGTGAATTTAGAATGACAGGAACCCACCCATGACCGCAACATTCGTTCATTCATTACCGTACTGATCCAGTTCCTTCAAGGTCAAACTGGAAAGTCCTTGAAATACACAAAAATTGGATTATTATCTTACATGACAATGTGGATTCAGTATGTAATGTGGTATACATACAGTGATACCTCAGCTTACAAACTTAATTGGTTCCCAGAAAGTGTAAGGCAAAAAGTTCGTCTGCCAAACATTTATTTCCCATAAGAAACCATTAAAAAGGATCATAATCCGTTTCCAGGTCCCCATCAAATATAATTTTCTACTAAATAAGCCTTAAAACGAAACAAAATACAGTAAAGTCTACAGTATATCGATAGTCCCGGTTATATCGATACTATTTCTATGCACGCACGGAGAAAATTACATGCAAACAGGGTCGGATATATCGATAGTCCCGGTTATATCGATATTTTTTCGGACTCCCTTGAATATCGATATAACGAGACTTTACTGTATACCTTATTTTATGAATAATAAATGTGCTATTGTATTGTAAGTAAAGAAATAAACAGTACAGTATAATAAAGTCGTTTTATTTACCTTTGTGATGGCCATTGAAGTAGATGCCTCTTGATATCAGAGTGAAGTCGCCGTGCTTTCTCGCCGATAATACCCTCACTCACAATGTCCCCTGCTAGCTGCTTTTCATTTATCCAAATCAACAGAAAGTTTTTCAACCTCTTCTATTGCCTGAGGCCGTGACACAGAAACACCCTTAGCTTTCTTTTGTGTCCTCTTCGGCTTAACACTAGTCTGTGGGATGGTCTTTTTCGGTCCCAAAAAGTAAAAGTACTGCACTGGATAACAAACCACGTCTGCACTGAGTGCACTTAAAGAAAGTGGGTTTTGCAAAACTAGTCCGCCAGCCCCCGTGGTGCCGTTAGACCGTGTGGTTTGGTGTTCATCCGCCGAAAACTAGTCCGCCAGCCACCTTGGCGCTGTGTGGTTTGGTTCGTCCGCCGAAAACTAGTTCATATGCCATGATTATATTCTCGCGTATTTAATGTTCGTCAGGTGAAAAGTTCGTGAGCAAAAGCGTTCGTAAGCTGAGGCATCACAGTACTTCTACAAAAATTAGTTGTTCTTGTTATTATCTAGTCATCCTGATATAGAATTCCAGCCTGTTATTAAAATAATGGCCGTTGTGTGTACTTGGCCAGGTTAACTTGCATAGTAAAAACCCTGATATTGCAATTGAGAGTATTTAAAAAAAAAAAAAAATAGAAGTATTTTAACAAGGGCATCATCCGCGTGCTAAAGAAATATTTCTGGACTCAATAGGACTCAATAATAACGTCAGTGCACATGCCAAGTATCGCTCAATGAAGTTGAAGTGGATCATGAGTGAAGCATAAAGAAATGATTGGAAACGTTACATGAGAAGGGAAAACGACTTTTTGGCAATTGGACATTAATCCAAATGTACGAATTGTTTTTTTTTTTTTTTGTTCTTATTTCGTCCACTTGGAGAACAGGTGTCAAAGTCAAGGCCCGCGGGCCAAATCCGGCCCGCCACATCATTTTTTTCGGCCTGCGAAAGCAAATCAAACTTGTTAAATTCCATGATGATTGCTAAAATCTGAGCCAAAATTTCATATTTTGGGATGTCAACCACAATAAAAGTCATTATTCTTGACTTCAGATTTGAAAACGAGTTATTCATTAATTTGCTGTGTGCTCTATATGTAATATTTGAAGGGATTTAAACATTCTAATGGGTTCTCCAAATTCATAACGGCCCTCGAGAGGAAACCATAACTACAATGTGGCCCGCGGCAAAAAATGACTTTGACACCCCTGACCTGGAGTGTAACATTGATGTCCTGTTTGCCAAGCATGTATCGGGGAAATGGTTGTAGGCGGCATCTACTTGGTCCAGTCCACTTTGGCAAAGAAGGGGTGCGATTTGATGTCGTCGACGCCGGCGACTCCAGCGCCCAACCTCTCCGTGGGGTTGTATTGCAGTAACTGGCAGACAGGAAACAGACGCAGTTAACATCAATGGTAATAGTAATAATAGTAATAATAAAAATAATTACAAATACAGTAAAGTCTCGTTATATCGATATAACCGGGACTATCGATATATCCGATATCGATATAACGAGACTTTACTGTAATAATAAAATAAATAAATAAATTCAATAATAATAATAATAATAATAATGATCATATTAATAATTTTAATAATAATAATAATTAATAATAATAATACCAATAATACATTTGATTTCTATAACATATAACAGAGCATTTTTTTCATGTGTTTTTTACACAGCCACCTGTTCCAGCAGCGAGCGAGCTTCCTCAGACACCGACCATCAGCGTAAATATTGAAAGGAAAAAACAAATTAATAACGAAACTAGGGGAAGGGACTCCCCGCTGAGCCCGGGCTGGTTGGCGCGGGAGCGTCGGGGAGGAGGAGGACAGTGCACCTGAAACAACAATGATGACGGCGGTTACGCTCTTGTTGCTCTTCTTGGAACTGCTAGCCCGTGTGTGTGTGTGTGTGTTATGGACTCATTTGAATTGGAACGAACTGCACAGAACTGAATCCACATCTATGATGATACGACAAAATTGTGACATCGGCATTAGCATTAGCAAAAGATGCTACATCGACTAGCCATGTGATTGTAATTACAGCATCTGCAAAAAAAAGTGTCCTAAAATCAAATTCTAATGAGTTTCCTAAATATATTTTTTTCCTGTTTGAAATTCGGTTCCCACAGGCAAATCTTGCACATGCCCAGTCCCCACCATGTACCAAAATGTGAAGGTGTGTGTGTGTTTCAAACTCATTTGAATTGGAACGCACTGCACCAAACTGCATTCACATCTACAACAATACGACAAAATTGTGACATCATTAGCATTAGCAAAAGATGCTACATCAACTAGCCATGTGATAGCAATTATAAAAATTGTGTCATATTTTTTTTTTTCACGTTTGAAATTCGGTTACCACAGGGCAAATCTAGTCCCCACCCTGTAGCAAAAACGTGTAGATGTGTGTGTCAGAATGGAAAATATATGAGTGGCTGTGAGGTGGATGCTGTTGGTTCATTACAATTTTGGAAAAACTTCACTCGAATGGTTAAACCAGAAAGGATAAAAAAAGTTAATTATTGCATTCACCCTAAAAAAAAAAACATTAAAAAATACACACACACAAAAAAAGTAAAAGGGAGTGCATGACCTCTAAGTGCTTTCCAAAACCATACACTCAAGCTCTTATTGTTCAAATAATTGACAATAATGGTCAGTAATCACCGTAGTGCAGCAGCGCATCTTCTGACAGAACCAAAAATACATAACTAAATAAATAAATACAAAACAGTGCGTATCCCTGTGTTGTGTGTGCGTGGCAAGCTGTGCATTTGCTTCCCAACTCCCCACCCGCCTCCTCAAGCTGGATCTCTCCCTCTCTCTCCCAATACGTGCTGCAGGACTTCTGGCTTGGTTCCTGGCTGCAGTCAAGACGGCCTCAGGCAAGATCTTATCCCGTAAAGGATCAAGAGACACTATTTGCGCTCGTGTCTGTGTGTGTATCTTTGCCAGGACGCTACCCAGACGTAATCATCAAAGGAGACATCTGTGTGACTGACTTTTTTTATCCCCAGGTAAGCGCCATGTGCGTGTGTTGTTAAACACAATAACAGCAACCTAACACCCCCCCCGCTTCCCTCCCCGACTCATGTTTTGGACACTGATGGGCATCGTTGATGGCTGATAAGAAAATATGCCCACTGGCAACCAGTTACACGCTATTTAAATTTGATAGACAATGAAAAATTGAAGAGGCCTTTTTTGCACATGTACCGTGTGTGTGTGTGTGTGTGTGTAAACTAGTCAAAATCTGATGTACGCAAATTTCAAATAATATAAGCCATGAATAATAATGAGCAAAAATTGCACACAAATTATTACACTAATTTTATCCATAAAAACGAAGTTCTATGAAAATGTTGCAATTGACTGATTTTTTTTTTAATCAAATTGGGGATTATTGGATTAAAATAACTTTTTATTTTATTTTTTGTCATAGAACCTTTTGTTTCATAGCCAATGTTTTTGGTAACAATTTAAATTCACATGGAAAAAAAAAATTCATAAAGTTTATGGCAAAAAAAAAGGAGAACAAAGCGCTGGGAGCGAGTCTCTTCACATTAAGCTGCAACAAGGTTAACAACAGCACGCAATGAACTCCTTTGCTGCTCATACTGACTGAACCCTTTGGAATTTCATGGTTTGATATTTGATATACGGTAGAAATATTTGCCCGGGTAAAAACGTTGAATTTGTCTGCTTAGGTTGAAAAAAGGAAGGACACTTTGTGTGGTCAATCGAGGACCCTTTAAAAGAAAATGATTGACAAGTTTTTTTGGAATTTCAAATTGTACTTTTCCTAGAAGGAGGAGTCGATACAAATTTGTTTGTATTCTTATTAGGTAGCTTCAGATATATACAGACTCCCTCCTCGGTCTTCCCTTCTACGTCGCCGTTAAGGTGCTCCAGGAATCAGGAAAAGAGACCCACGGAGGCTTGACCCCGTGGCCCAGCAGATGGAGCTCAAGCTGGGGGAGAAAGTCACACGGACACCCCTGACGCTCCCAGAGAACCAGAGCGAGAGATGGCAGCCAAGACACTCACACAAACGAGACACACACACACACACTCACACACTCACACACTCACACACACACACACTCACACACTCACACACACACACACACACACACACACACACACACACACACACACACACACACACACACACACACACACACACACACACACACTCACACTCACACTCACACACACACTCACACTCACACTCACACTCACACACACACTCACACTCACACTCACACTCACACTCACACTCACACTCACACTCACACTCACACACTCACACTCACACTCACACACACACTCACACACACACTCACACACACACTCACACACACACTCACACACACACTCACACACACACTCACACACACACTCACACACACACTCACACACACACACTCACTCACTCACTCACACTCACACTCACGCTCACACTCACACTCACACTCACACTCACACTCACACTCACACTCACACACACACTCACACACTCACACACACACACACTCACACACACACTCACACACACACTCACACACACACACACACTCACACACACACTCACACACACACTCACACACACACACACTCACACTCACACTCACACTCACACTCACACTCACACTCACACTCACACTCACACTCACACTCACACAATCTGGCAAGATCATAAAGAGTGTGACAGCTGGATGCCAATCAACCTGCAGACATCCCACAATACCTTTGCAACAAACTGGGACCAAAAAAAAAAATAAATAAAAACATAAACAAGTACTTTTTTGGGCTCTTTTTGGACTCATATATACATGTGTATATAGATATACACACAGACAGACAGACACACAGACATACTGTGACAAAAAAAATACTTTTTGGGACTTTTTTTGGACTCACCGTGCTTGTAAGAAGCTCAAACAAGATGGCGCCCAAACTCCACCAATCACACGCGTCCGTCTCCTCGCCGATGCCTCCCACCTCTAGAAAAGAAAAACACACGATGAGTTGATCTAAAAAAATAAAATAATAATTTAAAGGTAGAAGACAATAATCATCCACTTTTGAAGTGCTTTTCAAACAAGGACTGAAATTCGCTCAATGCGTTGCGACTACTTCAAAATACTCCGACAAGGTCCTGGGCGGACATTTTGAATTCAGCAAACTCACTTGCTTCGAAATTAGCGCACGCACGCACACATGTGGAGTGTGTCCACATAAAAGCGTGATTTGCATTATAAAAAATATATAAAAAAGAAGCAGTTAAATTGAGGAAAAAGCGTCTGTGCGGCAAGTTGGCACCATCTGCATGACCCGACCTTCCAACAAGCCAACGCGCATTCAGACAAAAACACATGAAGACATGGAAAACGCCGACACGAGAGGACAAATGGCGCAAAGGAGTTTTGTTCTCTTTGTGCCGTTTGTGGGGGGGACCGACGGGGGAGGGGGGGGGGGTGTCTTGCTTGGCTTGAGGACTGGATTCTGGACAAACTGCATTATTTCATAGGTTGGCAAAAAAATCATTTGATTCAATTGTGCAAAAAAAAAGTTCAACTTTAAAGGACAACTCTCCAGACAAGTTGTGTCCATAATTTGTAAAATGGCTTCAAATGACTTCTACTGAGCGTATTTTAATAAGATTCCACCGCACATAGATATATTTTACGTTTTAAGACTCACGCTGAATATTCAGGAAGTCTTGTTTTTGAGTTGGTGACGAGTCCGTATGTGACGTCACTAAAGGAACGCCCCTGACCGAAAAAAAAGACACATTGTCGCAGTCCTTCCATCACGTCAATGTATTTTGCTGTAGTTGTTTGGTCTGACAACCTCGTGTTGCACCCAAAAGCCGCCAGAAGAGGGCGTCCAAGCTCCATATAAGGAATTTATCAGCCTGTGGAAACAGGTGGCCACAGGAGGTCGCCATTTTGGACCTTTCCCTATTGGAAATTAATTTTTGGGATACCTACTTTTTGCCGTACACACACTGTCTGGGAAACAATTAACTTTGTAAGCCAAGACATCACTGCATTGTTATTTCATGAAACGCTGACAGCCACGCCACTGAAAAAAATGTATTCTACACCCCCTGTTTGGAAAAGAGGAACAAATCTTCCATGTTGGACCACATTATCAGGATAAATGTAGCCCACCTAAGACACAAAAAACCGTCACCGCCCCTTTTTTTTGACCAAAGTCAAAAACTGTGGGCTACCGGCACCGCTTGGCACCAGATGGCTTCTCATGCTGTTCAACTTTGTTCTGCTACACCCCCCAAGGGGGCGGTGGAGAAGGGGGTGGTCACCCAGGGGGTGTCCATGACCCTTTGCTTGCCCAGAGATCGAGCTCCTCAGCTGGGGGAACATGAGAGACAAAGACCCCCTCGTCTCCTGGAGGCTGCCGGGGGGACGCGGCGGGGTCGTGTGTGTGTGGCTCTCTTGCAGCCAAGGTTAGAAAGGGCTATGATACTGATGTGTCCGCACACACACACACACACACACACACACACACACACACACACACACACTTCCAGCTAACTGAGCAACCAGTCTTCAGGGCTCCCCAGGATGACTGTTTTGACAGCCAAGGAGAGAAGATCGTCATTGAACGGACTAGTGATACCTGCATAGCTCCTGGCTGGAGGGTGGTGGTGGTGTGGTGTGTGTGTGTGTGTGTGGGGGTGTGTTTGGTCTCACGCACACAAACACACGCGTCTCAAAGCAAGGTCGATGTCATCACAATGGATTAATGTCTAAGGAGCTGCAGGGAGAGTACAGTGAAGCTGGCTACACTTACCGCTCTGTCAGAGCGAGGCACGGAGTAAGGGGAGAAAAAAGGATGAGAAGGGGGGGGGGAGGAGTATAGGGGTGGGTTAAGCGCGTCCAGAGGCCACAGGTCATCGTGAAATAACTCTTCCGCGGTGTGACTGTCCCTTCAACTCACATGTGCGCGAAACGCTTTGAGATGGCGAACGTTGACTTTGTTAGCCTCCGCTTCTTCTTCTTCTCTTTTTATACAAAAACAATGTATCTGAAACCGCATCTCGTATCTCCCCGTGAGCCGAAAGGAACTCCTAAACTTCTCCTCTTGTGGCTAACTTCCTCAAATGGTCTGCTGAAGAACTCAATTGAAAGCGGAAGCTATGTTTCAGCGGATAGGAAGTACAAGGAGTCTCAAAAGCCACCTATTTAGAATCGCATTTTCTGTGTAGCTCTTTCTCTTGTTTCTATTTATAATCGTATTTTATTTATTGTATTCTATTTGTGATTGTACTTTATTTATTATAGTACCTACGCTTGACTGTGACTGTAAAATCAAAAAAAGTCAGCTTTATAGTCAAATATGCTAATATGCATGACATACAGCACAGATGAAATTAATGTGTCCATGAGAGCTTTGAAAAGCGCTTAAAATTAAAAGTATTATTATTATTATCATCATCATCATCATTAATGGCGTCCGTGTGTGCATACAGAAAATTAAACATGATATTCAATGTATTTTGCCTTTGTATAATCACACAAACAGTTAAAGATTAGCGACTTTCAAATGTAAAATCATCATTGGCTCTTCATTCACTGTAAAAATGTGTCCACTCCAGTGCCAGGGTTTTTGTCATTGTCACTCAAATTGCAGGACCCACAGAATATTGAGTTTTAGAACTACATAAACAGTAAATTCAGTATTAAAAAAACTCTCTTCTTTCATCAGAAAAAAAAAGAGTTAATTCCTAAGTTATATGGGCCTGTAGTTATCTGGGCTTGAACTGGGGGCGGCTGTACAATAAACACATATATAACAGTTGAAGCTGGAACCAAGCACTAACATGGACAAAAGCAAAATACTGCTCCCTCGTGGAAGTGAAAAAAAAAAACATTGCCAGAGGTCTGACCAGCGCTTTATCGGCAGTCCGAATAAATTTGGAAATGGCAGTGAATGAGTTAAAATGATTAAAAACTAAGATTCGGCATCATATAAGCCACGAGTGATGACGTCACATATGCAAAGTGATCAGTATATATTTTCAAGGCTTTTATTTATTTATGCATTTATTTATTATCATTTAGTAATTTTTATTAATTTATTTGTTTATTCATTTATTGGAGCTTGCTCATTTAATCTTGTTGTTTGCAAATATGATAACATATTCTAGTTATCAGCATACTGCACGCGAATGACCCAATGAATGTAATGTTATACTTTGCACTATGTACAGTTCTTTCTATATAACATTTCTGTGCAGTTGTACATGTCGGTTTTCTGTCTTTTTTTTTTTTACATTTGTTTTGCAAATATTCCCACTGTGGAACTATTAAAGTCTTTTTAATTCTAATGTTTAATTTCGTAATGAAAAATGAAAAAGGAAAGTCAAAAGATGTCCATTTCAAGAGATCACACAAAAAACACCTTATGTGATTCAATTTGCTTTTGTCCGTCAACTGCTTGTTTTACCTTCATTTGCTTTTGTTTGACTAATTATTACAAACCAAAAACATTTGCCATCTGATGTTTAGTAGCGACGATTAAATGGTGTGAAGGTAAATAAGCACAAGGGCAAAATAAACAGATGAATACATCAACAGTGGATTTTTCCAAGTCCACTCCCTGTTTTTTTTTTTTTTTCTTCTCGCGTGGGTGTGAATGCGTGGCACTTTAAAAACATGTTTCTCTCCCTTTCACACATCCATACATGTGAGCGCACGCACGCACACAAACAACACGGAGAACAGACCCCCTGCTAACTCTCTGGCAAACAGTCATAAATCTGTCATCGGGAATGAAGCCACGGAGCTGACCCTGTCTGGATAAACAGCAATACATAACAAGGGCAAGATAAAACTAGTGCGCGCATATGCACGAGGGGCGTATTTATGAAATGAACGCATGTATTAAATGCATATTTATATATTAGACGGGAGTATAAAAAAAGATACAAAAAAGGCAGAAAAATAACTACATACGACTCCCATAGATGCTGAGAAGGGATAACGCGCCCTCTAGTGGTGGATTTTATTACAACGTGACTGTAAAATTTGGAGATCAATATATGTCTTCAAAACTTAAAATCTCATTTTTCTGAAGATCCCAAACATGTTTTTTTTTTTAAATTAAATATCTATCTGAAGAAATGATCAACAAAGTAAAGCACAAATCCGGCCTGCAATAGCCCTGAGTTTTTTCTTTTATTGTATTAAGGCGCAGGATTATTCAGATTATTGTCTTTAGGTGATTTAATCAATTGTGTGCTTTATCCCCGAAGATGCCTTTGGATGAGAGGTGATTTATTATGTTTTTTTTATCTTTGTTTTACAAATTACGGATATTTATGGATGGGGGGGTTATTTATATGAATAATCTTACATGATGGGTTTTTTCCCCAAATGGATTTATATATATTTTTTATATATATTAAAGATTAGCGGAAGACTAATAATAAAATAAAGATCTGATGTCTGAACTTGACAAAATCTTTTATTTTTAACGTTAGTCTATGTATTTATGTGTTCAATCCACAAACATTTTAAAACTTGAATCTCTCTCTCTGCAAAATTAGCTAGCTAGCTAGCTAGCTAGATGGATGGATGGATGGATGGGTGGATAGTGAACTATTTGAAACACGGCAAAGAATCACTCATTAAGGAGCAAAAGGTTTGCTTTGGACAGCTTTTAAACGACATGCCAGAGCTGCCACAAGCCTGCTGGCGGCAACAAGCGCAAGGCCTGAGTGTGCACGCTGCAGCTGAGTTGGCTTCACCATTGAGCAGCAGCACCGTTTAGAGGACGGCAAAACAATTACAACAAGGCTTTTTGGATCAGAAGCAAGGCTTTTGGGGGATGGTGGAGGGGAAATTACACCTGATTTCCCGTATTTTGAAGGATTTTCTAAAATAAAACAGACGACAAGGGTAAAAATGCTCACGTGTATGCTTAATTTGCTTATAAATCAGTGGAGGAAGGCAGCAAAAATTATTCGAGTTACTCCAGGCCACCACTCTGCGAGGATCATTTTCTCAAACCGCTGACGCCCACATCACTCACCGGAATAGGCCCCGCCTTTTAAAGTCAAACATACTTGAAAGTCACCGATATTGTGGAACATGATGATGGCAGGTGGATAACGATTTTCAAAAAACACTCAACACACACAAAATAAATACATATCAATAAATATATAAATAAATATATAACCCAGCTAATTAAAATAGCATTTTCCGTGTAGCTTTATCTCTTGTTTCTATTTATAATTGTATTTTATTTATGATTGTATCCATGCTAGCCTGTGACTGTAAAGTGTCCTTGAGAGCTTTGAAAGATGCTTCAAATAAAACGTATTATTATTATTATTATAAATAAATAAATAAATGAGTGAATGCGTGAACAAATGAATAGATAAATAAATAATTAAATAGATAGATCAATAAATAAATAAACAAATAGGTAAGCAAGCAAACAAATGGATACATGAATAATAAATAAATAAATTAAATGAATGAATGAATAAATATATAAATAAACAAATAAAAAGATAAGGTAAATGACTAAATAAATAAAAAAATAAGTGCATGAATAGATAAGTAAATAATTACATAAATAAATGTGCGTGAATGAATGAATAAATTAATAAATGAACAAATAAACAAACAGGTAAATAAGTGAATAAATAAGCAAATAAATAAATAAGACAATAAATAGTAAATAACTAAACACGGGTAAATAAATAAATAAGATAATAGTAAATAAATAATGAATAACTAAAAACATAGGTAAACAAATAAACAAACAAATAAATAAATAGTGGACCTTTGGTGAATAATTCAACAAACATTCCAAATAAAACGTCTTACCCGGTGCGCAGTACATGCTAGCAACGGCCTCTTTGTCACATGACTCCTCCACATCACTCCAGCTGCAGAAATAAGTTAGCTGAACATGACCTGAAAGGTAAAAAAAAAAAAATCTATACTATCACCTCGCACATCATCAAGTGGCACTCTGACTTTGCACTTTTTTGAAATTGTTGGCCTACCTTATAAGCACTTCCTTTTTACCCCCCCCGCACCCCCCAGTTCCTTTTTGCGCTGTCCTACAATCCCCTCCGTGAGCCTCGGCGATTACTCCTGCTTAGCGGCTACCCGTTAACGCCATCATTAGAACTAATGGTGTCATTAGGTAGCCGCAGCCATTAGCCGGAGGCTAGCCAGAATGATGTACCGCACTACTTCGTTGATGGGGGGGGGGGGGGGCTTTCCAACAATAATTACCACGAGGGAGACTAAAACAGCCACTCAGCTAATTAGACGTTTGTTGATAACGAGTTGCAAAGAGATGATTGTGGGACGACGGAAGAAAATGGGGAGGAATTTGGGACACCTAGCGCCTTTGTTTTGATAAAAGAGATCATGGCTGACGGGGGGGGGGGGGGGGGCGCATTTATTTATTTGAAAATCACATGCAGGCCACTATCTAAATGCATCGAACAGTGACAGACAACGCTGCCAGTCATATCATCTTTATCCTCTGCATAGAGTGGCTATTATCGGCCGTACTGATGAGCTTTTTTTCCAGATGAAAAAAGAGAGTGTAAGACTTTTTTTGAATCCGCACCAAATTGAGCAGACATTTAAACAGCTTTTAACTTTTGACATTTAAACAGCCATTAACTATTTAAACAGTAACCCAAATAGAACTGTATGGTGCCTCCGTGTTTCTCCATTATTGATGATACCAGTGCAGCGTGTTCTACCGGAGACAAATTCCTTATGTGTTCTACAAACTTGGCAATAAAAATGATTTTGATTCTGTAGTCTTAAAAACTCAATATGGGTAACATCCGACTTACGACCAAATTCCGTTCCGACCAAATGGTCGTAAGTCAAAATGGTCGTAAGTTGAAATCCATTCAAAATGTTGAATAGAAACTCAGAGGCTAAATGACTCGCAAACGCCCCCCTCTGATGCCATCACACGGTCGATTGCTGTGCGAGTGTGAGATGCTGACTGGCTGGCCATAATTGTTGTACGTGTTGCCGGCCTGCTAGCGCGTTGCGGTGCCATGGGTAGAATTCAAATGTACAAAATAGGATCTGGAGGTCGTGGTCGTAGATATGGGTGGTAGTAAGTCGAGTCGGTCGTAAGTCGGAGGTTACGTGTATATTGTGGATCCTGCTCTTTGAGTGAAAATGACAAAACCCTCGCCCTGGAGTGGACATTTTTATTTAGCTTTTAGGTGCCTATGTAAAAGCTAGCAACCACACATTTGTCGACAGTGAGGTTGAAATCTTAGTGAAAGAAAATAGATGGTGTGAAAGGGGAGTAAAAGAAGCTATTTTCATAAAACAGCAAAACCCTTCACTAAATTGCCATGGTGCTGTGAGGTTTAATTTGGATCATTCTTACAACAGACTTCTTAGGCAACATAGGCTTAGTTAGTATGCTGATGAGGTGATTCCAGAACAAATGGGGCAATCAGGCCAGTCGTAGACCCCATAATCACAATAGAAGTCAATCAGTCAGGACAATAGAAGTAAGCAGCGTAGCCTCAGGGAATAGTCCTCTACTCCCCATAACCTGAGAGCAGGGACTTATCATAGCAGAGTCTGGCACCGCCACATCTGGACAGTAGGGATATACGTATTTATAGGGCTAAAACTACCAGCAAATTTTTGTTTGCTGACGAAGCCTCTTGGATAAGAAGCGTCCGACACCTTCAAAGAAGTATAGATGACGGCTGAAGAAACCTTTTCATCGATGGACCATTCCTGTACGACTGAGAGTTTACACGCACGCATTGAATGAGATTATATTAGCAATTTGTTTTGTGACTTTATGTTTTTCCATTGGCAAATATGTTCCTCAGCTCAAATGTCAACAAACCGCGTCATTTATGTATTACTCGGCACGATTGTTGCAATCTCACCTTGGCGATCGAGGAGGATGTTGTTGGGATTGAGGTCTCGACAGATGATGCCCTCTTTGTGCAGACAATCCAGCGCCGTAATCAGCTCCGCGGCCCAAATTCGGACGAACGCCTCCGGAATACGAGCGTGGGAGGCAGCCAATGACAACTCATCCAGTTCGGCGAACAACCGCGAGATCGTGTTGTCGAATTCCACGGCGTCGGGTTGTCCTACGGAATTGTCACAGGCTTGAGCGACGATATTTGTCATCACGTCAGCGTGAGCTGCTTTGTCACCCAGGGAGGTTTCCCCTGGTAGGCCTGCATCGAGTAAAGATTCATTATTTTGGCATGAGGGTTCAACGTGCATTTTTTCTTTCGTCTTTTGTCCGAAAGTCAAACTAGAGTCATCCTGGATGGAAGTGGATCCAGCTAAAGATGGACATTTTGCAGAGGCTGCACACAAAGATGAAAGTTCTTCTTCGGCCTCCGCCTGGCCGGCGAGCTGTAAAACATCCGGCTTGATTGACCTTTGAGGGGAGGTCGTGAGCTCGAGACCCGGATGCAGCGTGCAGGTTTCCCCTTCCTCTTGTTGAGGAAGAGGAAGATTGACCAAGAGATCCGGCGGATGGCCTTCGTCCTCCACTGCGGCTTCTTTAAAAGAAATAACCGGCACGGATTCATTGGAGGATTTATCGCTAGGATCTAAGCCCCAATTTTGTGCATGGTGACCTTTGACCTCCGCAGCCAGCTCGGGAAGGTCAGGAAAGACTTTTTGGGAGGCGGCTGCTTGCTGCGGCTGTTCCAAGTCTTGGCAGGTCACCTCGCTCGCGCTGTCTTTGCTGTCGATGCGGAAAAACTCCATGGGGGTGTGCTTGGATTGATCCAGAGATGGCGATAAGCTTAACGCATCGCTAAAGTCTTGACAGGCAACGGGCGACGACACTTCCTGTTCGCTCCTCGCGTCGTCGTCAACCCGCAGAGTAGCTGGTTCCACTTTCTCCTGCTCGTATTCATTGCAGAGGGTTAAATAACTATTAGTGCACTCCCCCTCGGAGGTGGCGCCTGAGTCGGTGTGGGTGAGGACTTTTTGGCGAAGCCTGGCAAAGAGGCCGCTTTTATATGGAGAGGCGGAAGGGTCATCGACTTCCTTGTTTACGTGCGGCGTAGAATCAGAACGAGAAGCGGGACCAGAAGTGGAATTCATGGCAGGTTCGGGCGCGGCACTTTGCGGCGAGTGCACGGCGACCGTGTGGCTCTTCTGGATGAAAGGGATGTCAAAGCTCTCCTCCAGATTAGAATTGCGCAGGTATTTTTCTATGTGTGACCACAGCTTTCCACCTGCAGATTATAAATAAAGGAATCTAAGTAGAGTTGATTTATTGTCGGGAATAAATAAGACTAAATAAAATGTCGTGATTTTTGTTTTTTTAATAAATACAGCTGACAACGCCTCCATGCTGGAGATCAACCCCGTGGTGGAGGACTCCTCGGGCGTAGGTATGCCCGCAAGTTCCTTCTATCTACCTATTAGCTATCGAGCTGGCTAGCTAGCTCTGCTTTTTGCTATCTCGCTGGCTAGCTAACTCTGCTTTTTGCTACCTAGCTGGCTAGCTAGCTCTGCTTTTTGCTAT